>NW_026691122.1:0-300000 GCF_020826845.1 Diceros bicornis minor | reverse complement strand
TACATAGTAACTTGCAACTTTGAAGGAGAATGTGCTTGCTTACAGCAACGTGCTATATGTTCTGAATGCCCGAATTGGGAATCTGTGTCAAAACTTTGTTAGGAATTATGTGATCCTTACTAGCTGGAAGTAAGGGAGATGGGGCATGATGTTATTTCTAGGAGTTGGACACATAGCAAGTTTAGCTCAGTTCTGGGCATCTTTGAAATACCTATACAAACTTGTTCCTACATAGTAACTTGCAACTTTGAATGAGAATGTGCTTGCTTACAGCAACGTGCTATATGTTCTGAATGCCCGAATTGGGAATCTGTGTCAAATCTTTGTTAGGAATCATGTGATCCTTACTAGCTGGAAGTAAGGGAGATGGGGCATGAAGTTATTTCTAGGAGTTGGACACATACCAAGTTTAGCTCAGTTCTGGGCATCTTTGAAATACCTATACAAACTTGTTCCTACATAGTAACTTGCAACTTTGAAGGAGAATGTGCCTGCTTACAGCAACATGCTATATGTTCTGAATGCCCGAATTGGGAAACTGTGTCAAAACTTTGTTAGGAATTATGTGATCCTTACTAGCTGGAAGTAAGGGAGATGGGGCATGAAGTTATTTCTAGGAGTTGGACACATACCAAGTTTAGCTCAGTTCTGGGCATCTTTGAAATACCTATACAAACTTGTTCCTACATAGTAACTTGCATCTTTGAATGAGAATCTGCTTGCTTACACTAACGTGCTATATGTTCTGAATGCCCGAATTGGGAATCTGTGTCAAAACTTTGTTAGGAATTATGTGATCCTTACTAGCTGGAAGTAAGGGAGATGGGGCATGAAGTTATTTCTAGGAGTTGGACACATACCAAGTTTAGCTCAGTTCTGGGCATCTTTGAAATACCTATACAAACTTGTTCCTACATAGTAACTTGCAACTTTGAATGAAAATGTGCCTGCTTACAGCAACGTGCTATATGTTCTGAATGCCCGAATTGGGAATCTGTGTCAAAACTTTGTTAGGAATTATGTGATCCTTACTAGCTGGAAGTAAGGGAGATGGGGCATGAAGTTATTTCTAGGAGTTGGACACATACCAAGTTTAGCTCAGTTCTGGGCATCTTTGAAATACCTATACAAACTTGTTCCTACATAGTAACTTGCAACATTGAATGAAAATGTGCTTGCTTACAGCAACGTGCTATATGTTCTGAATGCCCGAATTGGGAATCTGTGTCAAAACTTTGTTAGGAATAATGTGATCCTTACTTGCTGGAAGTAAGGGAGATGGGGCATGAAGTTATTTCTAGGAGTTGGACACATACCAAGTTTAGCTCAGTTCTGGGCATCTTTGAAATACCTATACAAACTTGTTCCCACATAGTAACTTGCAACTTTGAATGAGAATGCGCTTGCTTGCAGCAACGTGCTATATGTTCTGAATGCCCGAATAGGGAATCTGTGTCAAAACTTTGTTAGGAATTATGTGATCCTTACTAGCTGGAAGTAAGGGAGATGGGGCATGAAGTTATTTCTAGGAGTTGGACACATACCAAGTTTAGCTCAGTTCTGGGCATCTTTGAAATACCTATACAAACTTGTTCCTACATAGTAACTTGCAACTTTGAATGAGAATGTGCTTGCTTACAGCAACGTGCTATATGTTCTGAATGCCCGAATTGGGAATCTGTGTCAAATCTTTGTTAGGAATCATGTGATCCTTACTAGCTGGAAGTAAGGGAGATGGGGCATGAAGTTATTTCTAGGAGTTGGACACATACCAAGTTTAGCTCAGTTCTGGGCATCTTTGAAATACCTATACAAACTTGTTCCTACATAGTAACTTGCAACTTTGAAGGAGAATGTGCCTGCTTACAGCAACATGCTATATGTTCTGAATGCCCGAATTGGGAAACTGTGTCAAAACTTTGTTAGGAATTATGTGATCCTTACTAGCTGGAAGTAAGGGAGATGGGGCATGAAGTTATTTCTAGGAGTTGGACACATACCAAGTTTAGCTCAGTTCTGGGCATCTTTGAAATACCTATACAAACTTGTTCCTACATAGTAACTTGCAACTTTCAATGAGAATGTGCTTCCTTACAGCAACGTGCTATATGTTCTGAATGCCCGAATTGGGAATCTGTGTCAAAACTTTGTTAGGAATTATGTGATCCTTACTACCTGGAAGTAAGGGAGATGGGGCATGAAGTTATTTCTAGGAGTTGGACACATACCAAGTTTAGCTCAGTTCTGGGCATCTTTGAAATACCTATACAAACTTGTTCCTACATAGTAACTTGCATCATTAATGAGAATCTGCTTGCTTGCAGCAACGTGCTATATGTTCTGAATGCCCGAATAGGGAATCTGTGTCAAAACTTTGTTAGGAATTATGTGATCCTTACTAGCTGGAAGTAAGGGAGATGGGGCATGAAGTTATTTCTAGGAGTTGGACACATACCAAGTTTAGCTCAGTTCTGGGCATCTTTGAAATACCTATACAAACTTGTTCCTACATAGTAACTTGCAACTTTGAATGAGAATGTGCTTGCTTACAGCAACGTGCTATATGTTCTGAATGCCCGAATTGGGAATCTGTGTCAAATCTTTGTTAGGAATCATTTGATCCTTACTAGCTGGAAGTAAGGGAGATGGGGCATGAAGTTATTTCTAGGAGTTGGACACATACCAAGTTTAGCTCAGTTCTGGGCATCTTTGAAATACCTATACAAACTTGTTCCTACATAGTAACTTGCAACTTTGAAGGAGAATGTGCCTGCTTACAGCAACATGCTATATGTTCTGAATGCCCGAATTGGGAAACTGTGTCAAAACTTTGTTAGGAATTATGTGATCCTTACTAGCTGGAAGTAAGGGAGATGGGGCATGAAGTTATTTCTAGGAGTTGGACACATACCAAGTTTAGCTCAGTTCTGGGCATCTTTGAAATACCTATACAAACTTGTTCCTACATAGTAACTTGCAACTTTCAATGAGAATGTGCTTGCTTACAGCAACGTGCTATATGTTCTGAATGCCCGAATTGGGAATCTGTGTCAAAACTTTGTTAGGAATTATGTGATCCTTACTACCTGGAAGTAAGGGAGATGGGGCATGAAGTTATTTCTAGGAGTTGGACACATACCGAGTTTAGCTCAGTTCTGGGCATCTTTGAAATACCTATACAAACTTGTTCCTACATAGTAACTTGCAACTTTGAATGAGAATGTGCTTGCTTACAGCAACGTGCTATATGTTCTGAATGCCCGAATTGGGAATCTGTGTCAAAACTTTGTTAGGAATTATGTGATCCTTACTAGCTGGAAGTAAGGGAGATGGGGCATGAAGTTATTTCTTGGAGTTGGAGACATACCGAGTTTAGCTCAGTTCTGGGCATCTTTGAAATACCTATACGAACTTGTTCCTACATAGTAACTTGCATCTTTGAATGAGAATGTGCTTGCTTACAGTAACGTGCTATATGTTCTGAATGCCCGAATTGGCAATCTGTGTCAAAACTTTGTTAGGAATTATGTGATCCTTACTAGCTGGAAGTAAGGGAGATAGGGCATGAAGTTATTTCTAGGAGTTGGACACATACCGAGTTTAGCTCAGTTCTGGGCATCTTTGAAATACCTATACAAACTTGTTCCTACATAGTAACTTGCATCTTTGAATGAGAATCTGCTTGCTTACAGCAACGTGCTATATGTTCTGAATGCCCGAATTGGGAATCTGTGTCAAAACTTTGTTAGGAATTATGTGATCCTTACTAGCTGGAAGTAAGGGAGATGGGGCATGAAGTTATTTCTAGGAGTTGGACACATACCAAGTTTAGCTCAGTTCTGGGCATCTTTGAAATACCTATACAAACTTGTTCCTACATAGTAACTTGCAACATTGAATGAAAATGTGCTTGCTTACAGCAACGTGCTATATGTTCTAATGCCCGAATTGGGAATCTGTGTCAAAACTTTGTTAGGAATAATGTGATCCTTACTAGCTGGAAGTAAGGGAGATGGGGCATGAAGTTATTTCTAGGAGTTGGACACATACCAAGTTTAGCTCAGTTCTGGGCATCTTTGAAATACCTATACAAACTTGTTCCTACATAGTAACTTGCAACTTTGAAGGAGAATGCGCTTGCTTACAGCAACGTGCTATATGTTCTGAATGCCCGAATTGGGAATCTGTGTCAAAACTTTGTTAGGAATTATGTGATCCTTACTAGCTGGAAGTAAGGGAGATGGGGCATGAAGTTATTTCTAGGAGTTGGACACATACCAAGTTTAGCTCAGTTCTGGGCATCTTTGAAATACCTATACAAACTTGTTCCTACATAGTAACTTGCATCATTAATGAGAATCTGCTTGCTTGCAGCAACGTGCTATATGTTCTGAATGCCCGAATTGGGAATCTGTGTCAAATCTTTGTTAGGAATCATGTGATCCTTACTAGCTGGAAGTAAGGGAGATGGGGCATGAAGTTATTTCTAGGAGTTGGACACATACCAAGTTTAGCTCAGTTCTGGGCATCTTTGAAATACCTATACAAACTTGTTCCTACATAGTAACTTGCAACTTTGAAGGAGAATGTGCCTGCTTACAGCAACATGCTATATGTTCTGAATGCCCGAATTGGGAAACTGTGTCAAAACTTTGTTAGGAATTATGTGATCCTTACTAGCTGGAAGTAAGGGAGATGGGGCATGAAGTTATTTCTAGGAGTTGGACACATACCAAGTTTAGCTCAGTTCTGGGCAACTTTGAAATACCTATACAAACTTGTTCCTACATAGTAACTTGCATCTTTGAATGAGAATCTGCTTGCTTACAGCAACGTGCTATATGTTCTGAATGCCCGAATTGGGAATCTGTGTCAAAACTTTGTTAGGAATTATGTGATCCTTACTAGCTGGAAGTAAGGGAGATGGGGCATGAAGTTATTTCTAGGAGTTGGACACATACCAAGTTTAGCTCAGTTCTGGGCATCTTTGAAATACCTATACAAACTTGTTCCTACATAGTAACTTGCAACTTTCAATGAGAATGTGCTTGCTTACAGCAACGTGCTATATGTTCTGAATGCCCGAATTGGGAATCTGTGTCAAAACTTTGTTAGGAATTATGTGATCCTTACTACCTGGAAGTAAGGGAGATGGGGCATGAAGTTATTTCTAGGAGTTGGACACATACCGAGTTTAGCTCAGTTCTGGGCATCTTTGAAATACCTATACAAACTTGTTCCTACATAGTAACTTGCCTCTTTGAATGAGACTGTGCTTGCTTACAGCAACGTGCTATATGTTCTGAATGCCCGAATTGGGAATCTGTGTCCAAACTTTGTTAGGAATTATGTGATCCTTACTAGCTGGAAGTAAGGGAGATGGGGCATGAAGTTATTTCTTGGAGTTGAAGACATACCGAGTTTAGCTCAGTTCTGGACATCTTTGAAATACCTATACAAACTTGTTCCTACATAGTAACTTGCATCTTTGAATGAGAATGTGCTTGCTTACAGTAACGTGCTATATGTTCTGAATGCCCGAATTGGCAATCTGTGTCAAAACTTTGTTAGGAATTATGTGATCCTTACTAGCTGGAAGTAAGGGAGATGGGGCATGAAGTTATTTCTAGGAGTTGGACACATACCGAGTTTAGCTCAGTTCTGGGCATCTTTGAAATACCTATACAAACTTGTTCCTACATAGTAACTTGCATCTTTGAATGAGAATCTGCTTGCTTACAGCAACGTGCTATATGTTCTGAATGCCCGAATTGGGAATCTGTGTCAAAACTTTTTTAGGAATTATGTGATCCTTACTAGCTGGAAGTAAGGGAGATGGGGCATGAAGTTATTTCTAGGAGTTGGACACATACCGAGTTTAGCTCAGTTCTGGGCATCTTTGAAATACCTATACAAACTTGTTCCTACATAGTAACTTGCAACTTTGAATGAGAATGTGCTTGCTTGCAGCAACGTGCTATATGTTCTGAATGCCCGAATAGGGAATCTGTGTCAAATCTTTGTTAGGAATCATGTGATCCTTACTAGCTGGAAGTAAGGGAGATGGGGCATGAAGTTATTTCTAGGAGTTGGACACATACCAAGTTTAGCTCAGTTCTGGGCATCTTTGAAATACCTATACAAACTTGTTCCTACATAGTAACTTGCAACTTTGAATGAGAATGTGCTTGCTTACAGCAACGTGCTATATGTTCTGAATGCCCGAATTGGGAAACTGTGTCAAAACTTTGTTAGGAATCATGTGATCCTTACTAGCTGGAAGTAAGGGAGATGGGGCATGAAGTTATTTCTAGGAGTTGGACACATACCAAGTTTAGCTCAGTTCTGGGCATCTTTGAAATACCTATACAAACTTGTTCCTACATAGTAACTTGCAACTTTGAAGGAGAATGTGCTTGCTTACAGCAACGTGCTATATGTTCTGAATGCCCGAATTGGGAATCTGTGTCAAAACTTTGTTAGGAATTATGTGATCCTTACTAGCTGGAAGTAAGGGAGATGGGGCATGATGTTATTTCTAGGAGTTGGACACATAGCAAGTTTAGCTCAGTTCTGGGCATCTTTGAAATACCTATACAAACTTGTTCCTACATAGTAACTTGCAACTTTGAAGGAGAATGTGCTTGCTTACAGCAACGTGCTATATGTTCTGAATGCCCGAATTGGGAATCTGTGTCAAATCTTTGTTAGGAATCATGTGATCCTTACTAGCTGGAAGTAAGGGAGATGGGGCATGAAGTTATTTCTAGGAGTTGGACACATACCAAGTTTAGCTCAGTTCTGGGCATCTTTGAAATACCTATACAAACTTGTTCCTACATAGTAACTTGCAACTTTGAAGGAGAATGTGCCTGCTTACAGCAACATGCTATATGTTCTGAATGCCCGAATTTGGAAACTGTGTCAAAACTTTGTTAGGAATTATGTGATCCTTACTAGCTGGAAGTAAGGGAGATGGGGCATGAAGTTATTTCTAGGAGTTGGACACATACCAAGTTTAGCTCAGTTCTGGGCATCTTTGAAATACCTATACAAACTTGTTCCTACATAGTAACTTGCATCTTTGAATGAGAATCTGCTTGCTTACAGCAACGTGCTATATGTTCTGAATGCCCGAATTGGGAATCTGTGTCAAAACTTTGTTAGGAATTATGTGATCCTTACTAGCTAGAAGTAAGGGAGATGGGGCATGAAGTTATTTCTAGGAGTTGGACACATACCAAGTTTAGCTCAGTTCTGGGCATCTTTGAAATACCTATACAAACTTGTTCCTACATAGTAACTTGCAACTTTCAATGAGAATGTGCTTGCTTACAGCAACGTGCTATATGTTCTGAATGCCCGAATTGGGAATCTGTGTCAAAACTTTGTTAGGAATTATGTGATCCTTACTACCTGGAAGTAAGGGAGATGGGGCATGAAGTTATTTCTAGGAGTTGGACACATACCGAGTTTAGCTCAGTTCTGGGCATCTTTGAAATACCTATACAAACTTGTTCCTACATAGTAACTTGCAACTTTGAATGAGAATGTGCTTGCTTACAGCAACGTGCTATATGTTCTGAATGCCCGAATTGGGAATCTGTGTCAAAACTTTGTTAGGAATTATGTGATCCTTACTAGCTGGAAGTAAGGGAGATGGGGCATGAAGTTATTTCTTGGAGCTGGAGACATACCGAGTTTAGCTCAGTTCTGGGCATCTTTGAAATACCTATACAAACTTGTTCCTACATAGTAACTTGCATCTTTGAATGAGAATGTGCTTGCTTACAGTAACGTGCTATATGTTCTGAATGCCCGAATTGGCAATCTGTGTCAAAACTTTGTTAGGAATTATGTGATCCTTACTAGCTGGAAGTAAGGGAGATGGGGCATGAAGTTATTTCTAGGAGTTGGACACATACCGAGTTTAGCTCAGTTCTGGGCATCTTTGAAATACCTATACAAACTTGTTCCTACATAGTAACTTGCATCTTTGAATGAGAATCTGCTTGCTTACAGCAACGTGCTATATGTTCTGAATGCCCGAATTGGGAATCTGTGTCAAAACTTTGTTAGGAATTATGTGATCCTTACTAGCTGGAAGTAAGGGAGATGGGGCATGAAGTTATTTCTAGGAGTTGGACACATACCGAGTTTAGCTCAGTTCTGGGCATCTTTGAAATACCTATACAAACTTGTTCCTACATAGTAACTTGCAACATTGAATGAAAATGTGCTTGCTTACAGCAACGTGCTATATGTTCTGAATGAACGAATTGGGAATCTGTGTCAAAACTTTGTTAGGAATTATGTGATCCTTACTAGCTGGAAGTAAGGGAGATGGGGCATGAAGTTATTTCTAGGAGTTGGACACATACCAAGTTTAGCTCAGTTCTGGGCATCTTTGAAATACCTATACAAACTTGTTCCTACATAGTAACTTGCATCTTTGAATGAAAATGTGCCTGCTTACAGCAACGTGCTATATGTTCTGAATGCCCGAATTGGGAATCTGTGTCAAAACTTTGTTAGGAATTATGTGATCCTTACTAGCTGGAAGTAAGGGAGATGGGGCATGAAGTTATTTCTTGGAGTTGGACACATACCAAGTTTAGCTCAGTTCTGGGCATCTTTGAAATACCTATACAAACTTGTTCCTACCTAGTAACTTGCATCTTTGAATGAGAATGTGCTTGCTTACAGCAACGTGCTATATGTTCTGAATGCCCGAATTGGCAATCTGTGTCAAAACTTTGTTAGGATTATGTGATCCTTACTAGCTGGAAGTAAGGGAGATGGGGCATGAAGTTATTTCTAGGAGTTGGACACATACCAAGATTAGCTCAATTCTGGGCATCTTTGAAATACCTATACAAACTTGTTCCTACCTAGTAACTTGCATCTTTGAATGAGAATCTGCTTGCTTACACTAACGTGCTATATGTTCTGAATGCCCGAATTGGGAATCTGTGTCAAAACTTTGTTAGGAATTATGTGATCCTTACTAGCTGGAAGTAAGGGAGATGGGGCATGAAGTTATTTCTAGGAGTTGGACACATACCAAGTTTAGCTCAGTTCTGGGCATCTTTGAAATACCTATACAAACTTGTTCCTACATAGTAACTTGCAACTTTGAATGAAAATGTGCCTGCTTACAGCAACGTGCTATATGTTCTGAATGCCCGAATTGGCAGTCTGTGTCAAAACTTTGTTAGGAATTATGTGATCCTTACTAGCTGGAAGTAAGGGAGATGGGGCATGAAGTTATTTCTAGGAGTTGGACACATACCAAGTTTAGCTCAGTTCTGGGCATCTTTGAAATACCTATACAAACTTGTTCCTACATAGTAACTTGCATCTTTGAATGAGAATGTGCCTGCTTACAGCAACGTCCTATATGTTCTGAATGCCCGAATTGGGAATCTGTGTCAAAACTTTGTTAGGAATTATGTGATCCTTACTAGCTGGAAGTAAGGGAGATGGGGCATGAAGTTATTTCTAGGAGTTGGACACATACCAAGTTTAGCTCAGTTCTGGGCATCTTTGAAATACCTATACAAACTTGTTCCTACATAGTAACTTGCAACTTTGAATGAGAATGTGCCTGCTTACAGCAACGTGCTATATGTTCTGAATGCCCGAATTGGGAATCTGTGTCAAAACTTTGTTAGGAATTATGTGATCCTTACTAGCTGGAAGTAAGGGAGATGGGGCATGAAGTTATTTCTAGGAGTTGGACACATACCGAGTTTAGCTCAGTTCTGGGCATCTTTGAAATACCTATACAAACTTGTTCCTACATAGTAACTTGCAACATTGAATGAAAATGTGCTTGCTTACAGCAACGTGCTAAATGTTCTGAATGAACGAATTGGGAATCTGTGTCAAAACTTTGTTAGGAATTATGTGATCCTTACTAGCTGGAAGTAAGGGAGATGGGGCATGAAGTTATTTCTTGGAGTTGGACACATACCAAGTTTAGCTCAGTTCTGGGCATCTTTGAAATACCTATACAAACTTGTTCCTACATAGTAACTTGCATCTTTGAATGAAAATGTGCCTGCTTACAGCAACATGCTATATGTTCTGAATGCCCGAATTGGGAATCTGTGTCAAAACTTTGTTAGGAATTATGTGATCCTTACTAGCTGGAAGTAAGGGAGATGGGGCATGAAGTTATTTCTAGGAGTTGGACACATACCAAGTTTAGCTCAGTTCTGGGCATCTTTGAAATACCTATACAAACTTGTTCCTACATAGTAACTTGCATCTTTGAATGAGAATCTGCTTGCTTACAGCAACGTGCTATATGTTCTGAATGCCCGAATTGGGAATCTGTGTCAAAACTTTGTTAGGAATCATGTGATCCTTACTAGCTGGAAGTAAGGGAAATGGGGCATGAAGTTATTTCTAGGAGTTGGACACATACCAAGTTTAGCTCAGTTCTGGGCATCTTTGAAATACCTATACAAACTTGTTCCTACATAGTAACTTGCAACTTTGAATGACAATGTGCTTGCTTACAGCAACGTGCTGTATGTTCTGAATGCCCGAATTGGGAATCTGTGTCAAAACTTTGTTAGGAATTATGTGATCCTTACTAGCTGGAAGTAAGGGAGATGGGGCATGAAGTTATTTCTAGGAGTTGGACACATACCAAGTTTAGCTCAGTTCTGGGCATCTTAGAAATACCTATACAAACTTGTTCCTACATAGTAACTTGCAACTTTGAATGAAAATGTGCTTGCTTACAGCAACGTGCTATATGTTCTGAATGCCCGAATTGGGAATCTGTGTCAAAACTTTGTTAGGAATCATGTGATCCTTACTAGGTGGAAGTAAGGGAGATGGGGCATGAAGTTATTTCTAGGAGTTGGACACATACCAAGTTTAGCTCAGTTCTGGGCATCTTTGAAATACCTATACAAACTTGTTCCTACATAGTAACTTGCAACTTCGAATGAAAATGTGCTTGCTTACAGCAACGTGCTATATGTTCTGAATGCCCGAATTGGGAATCTCTGTCAAAACTTTGTTAGGAATCATGTGATCCTTACTAGCTGGAAGTAAGGGAGATGGGGCATGAAGTTATTTCTAGGAGTTGGACACATACCAAGTTTAGCTCAGTTCTGGGCATCTTTGAAATACCTATACAAACTTGTTCCTACATAGTAACTTGCATCATTAATGAGAATCTGCTTGCTTGCAGCAACGTGCTATATGTTCTGAATGCCCGAATAGGGAATCTGTGTCAAAACTTTGTTAGGAATTATGTGATCCTTACTAGCTGGAAGTAAGGGAGATGGGGCATGAAGTTATTTCTAGGAGTTGGACACAAGGCAAGTTTAGCTCAGTTCTGGGCATCTTTGAAATACCTATACAAACTTGTTCCTACATAGTAACTTGCACCTTTGAATGAGAATGTGCTTGCTTACAGCAACGTGGTATATGTTCTGAATGCCCGAATTGGGAATCTGTGTGAAATCTTTGTTAGGAATCATGTGATCCTTACTAGCTGGAAGTAAGGGAGATGGGGCATGAAGTTATTTCTAGGAGTTGGACACATACCAAGTTTAGCTCAGTTCTGGGCATCTTTGAAATACCTATACAAACTTGTTCCTACATAGTAACTTGCAACTTTGAAGGAGAATGTGCTTGCTTACAGCAACGTGCTATATGTTCTGAATGCCCGAATTGGGAATCTGTGTCAAAACTTTGTTAGGAATCATGTGATCCTTACTAGCTGGAAGTAAGGGAGATGGGGCATGAAGTTATTTCTAGGAGTTGGACACATACCAAGTTTAGCTCAGTTCTGGGCATCTTTGAAATACCTATACAAACTTGTTCCTACATAGTAACTTGCAACTTTGAATGAAAATGTGCTTGCTTACAGCAACGTGCTATATGTTCTGAATGCCCGAATTGGGAATCTGTGTCAAAACTTTGTTAGGAATTATGTGATCCTTACTAGCTGGAAGTAAGGGAGATGGGGCATGAAGTTATTTCTAGGAGTTGGACACATACCAAGTTTAGCTCAGTTCTGGGCATCTTTGAAATACCTATACAAACTTGTTCCTACCTAGTAACTTGCATCTTTGAATGAGAATGTGCTTGCTTACAGCAACGTGCTATATTTTCTGAATGCCCGAATTGGCAATCTGTGTCAAAACTTTGTTAGGAATTATGTGATCCTTACTAGCTGGAAGTAAGGGAGATGGGGCATGAAGTTATTTCTAGGATTTGGACACATACCAAGTTTAGCTCAGTTCTGGGCATCTTTGAAATACCTATACAAACTTGTTCCTACATAGTAACTTGCTTCTTTGAATGAGAATCTGCTTGCTTACACTAACGTGCTATATGTTCTGAATGCCCGAATTGGGAATCTGTGTCAAAACTTTGTTAGGAATTATGTGATCCTTACTAGCTGGAAGTAAGGGAGATGAGGCATGAAGTTATTTCTAGGAGTTGGACACATACCAAGTTTAGCTCAGTTCTGGGCATCTTTGAAATACCTATACAAACTTGTTCCTACATAGTAACTTGCATCTTTGAATGAGAATGTGCCTGCTTACAGCAACGTGCTATATGTTCTGAATGCCCGAATTGGCAATCTGTGTCAAAACTTTGTTAGGAATTATGTGATCCTTACTAGCTGGAAGTAAGGGAGATGGGGCATGAAGTTATTTCTAGGAGTGGGACACATACCAAGTTTAGCTCAGTTCTGGGCATCTTTGAAATACCTATACAAACTTGTTCCTACATAGTAACTTGCAACTTTGAATGAGAATGTGCCTGCTTACAGCAACGTGCTATATGTTCTGAATGCCCGAATTGGGAATCTGTGTCAAAACTTTGTTAGGAATTATGTGATCCTTACTAGCTGGAAGTAAGGGAGATGGGGCATGAAGTTATTTCTAGGAGTTGGACACATACCAAGTTTAGCTCAGTTCTGGGCATCTTTGAAATACCTATACAAACTTGTTCCTACATAGTAACTTGCAACTTTGAATGAGAATCTGCTTGCTTACAGCAACGTGCTATATGTTCTGAATGCCCGAATTGGGAATCTGTGTCAAAACTTTGTTAGGAATTATGTGATCCTTACTAGCTGGAAGTAAGGGAGATGGGGCATGAAGTTATTTCTAGGAGTTGGACACATACCAAGTTTAGCTCAGTTCTGGGCATCTTTGAAATACCTATACAAACTTGTTCCTACATAGTGACTTGCAACTTTGAATGAAAATGTGCTTGCTTACAGCAACGTGCTGTATGTTCTGAATGCCCGAATTGGGAATCTGTGTCAAAACTTTGTTAGGAATTATGTGATCCTTACTAGCTGGAAGTAAGGGAGATGGGGCATGAAGTTATTTCTAGGAGTTGGACACATACCAAGTTTAGCTCAGTTCTGGGCATCTTTGAAATACCTATACAAACTTGTTCCTACATAGTAACTTGCAACTTTGAATGAAAATGTGCTTGCTTACAGCAACGTGCTGTATGTTCTGAATGCCCGAATTGGGAATCTGTGTCAAAACTTTGTTAGGAATCATGTGATCCTTACTAGCTGGAAGTAAGGGAGATGGGGCATGAAGTTATTTCTAGGAGTTGGACACATACCAAGTTTAGCTCAGTTCTGGGCATCTTTGAAATACCTATACAAACTTGTTCCTACATAGTAACTTGCAACTTTGAATGAGAATGTGCTTGCTTACAGCAACGTGCTGTATGTTCTGAATGCCCGAATTGGGAATCTGTGTCAAAACTTTGTTAGGAATCATGTGATCCTTACTAGCTGGAAGTAAGGGAGATGGGGCATGAAGTTATTTCTAGGAGTTGGACACATACCAAGTTTAGCTCAGTTCTGGGCATCTTTGAAATACCTATACAAACTTGTTCCTACATAGTAACTTGCAACTTTGAATGAAAACGTGCTTGCTTACAGCAACGTGCTGTATGTTCTGAATGCCCGAATTGGGAATCTGTGTCAAAACTTTGTTAGGAATCATGTGATCCTTACTAGCTGGAAGTAAGGGAGATGGGGCATGAAGTTATTTCTAGGAGTTGGACACATACCAAGTTTAGCTCAGTTCTGGGCATCTTTGAAATACCTATAGAAACTTGTTCCTACATAGTAACTTGCAACTTTGAATGAGAATGTGCTTGCTTGCAGCAACGTGCTATATGTTCTGAATGCCCGATTTGGGAATCTGTGTCAAAACTTTGTTAGGAATTATGTGATCCTTACTAGCTGGAAGTAAGGGAGATGGAGCATGAAGTTATTTCTAGGAGTTGGACACATACCAAGTTTAGCTCAGTTCTGGGCATCTTTGAAATACCTATACAAACTTGTTCCTACATAGTAACTTGCATCTTTGAATGAGAATCTGCTTTCTTACAGCAACGTGCTATATGTTCTGAATGCCCGAATTGGGAATCTATGTCAAAACTTTGTTAGGAATTATGTGATCCTTACTAGCTGGAAGTAAGGGAGATGGGGCATGAAGTTATTTCTAGGAGTTGGACACATACCAAGTTTAGCTCAGTTCTGGGCATCTTTGAAATACCTATACAAACTTGTTCCTACATAGTAACTTGCATCTTTGAATGAGAATGTGCTTGCTTACAGCAACGTGCTATATGTTCTGAATGCCCGAATTGGGAATCTGTGTCAAAACTTTGTTAGGAATTATGTGATCCTTACTAGCTGGAAGTAAGGGAGATGGGGCATGAAGTTATTTCTAGGAGTTGGACACATACCAAGTTTAGCTCAGTTCTGGGCATCTTTGAAATACCTATACAAACTTGTTCCTACATAGTAACTTGCAACTTTGAATGAGAATGTGCTTGCTTACAGCATCGTGCTATATGTTCTGAATGCCCGAATTGGGAATCTGTGTCAAAACTTTGTTAGGAATTATGTCATCCTTACAAGCTGGAAGTAAGGGAGATGGGGCATGAAGTTATTTCTACGAGTTGGACACATACCGAGTTTAGCTCAGTTCTGGGCATCTTTGAAATACCTATACAAACTTGTTCCTACATAGTAACTTGCAACTTTGAATGAGAATGTGCTTGCTTACAGCAACGTGCTATATGTTATGAATGCCCGAATTGGGAATCTGTGTCAAAACTTTGTTAGGAATTATGTGATCCTTACTAGCTGGAAGTAAGGGAGATGGGGCATGTAGTTATTTCTTGGAGTTGGAGACATACCGAGTTTAGCTCAGTTCTGGGCATCTTTGAAATACCTATACAAACTTGTTCCTACATAGTAACTTGCATCTTTGAATGAGAATGTGCTTGCTTACAGTAACGTGCTATATGTTCTGAATGCCCGAATTGGCAATCTGTGTCAAAACTTTGTTAGGAATTATGTGATCCTTACTAGCTGGAAGTAAGGGAGATGGGGCATGAAGTTATTTCTAGGAGTTGGACACATACCGAGTTTAGCTCAGTTCTGGGCATCTTTGAAATACCTATACAAACTTGTTCCTACCTAGTCACTTGCAACTTTGAATGAGAATGTGATTGCTTGCAGCAACGTGCTATATGTTCTGAATGCCCGAATTGGGAATCTGTGTCAAAACTTTGTTAGGAATTATGAGATCCTTACTAGCTGGAAGTAAGGGAGATGGGGCATGAAGTTATTTCTAGGAGTTGGACACATACCAAGTTTAGCTCAGTTCTGGGCATCTTTGAAATACCTATACAAACTTGTTCCTACATAGTAACTTGCATCTTTGAATGAGAATGTGCTTGCTTACAGCAACGTGCTATATGTTCTGAATGCCCGAATTGGCAATCTGTGTCAAAACTTTGTTAGGAATTATGTGATCCTTACTAGCTGGAAGTAAGGGAGATGGGGGATGAAGTTATTTCTAGGAGTTGGACACATACCGAGTTTAGCTCAGTTCTGGGCATCTTTGAAATACCTATACAAACTTGTTCCTACATAGTAACTTGCATCTTTGAATGAGAATCTGCTTGCTTACAGCAACGTGCTATATGTTCTGAATGCCCGAATTGGGAATCTGTGTCAAAACTTTGTTAGGAATCATGTGATCCTTACTAGCTGGAAGTAAGGGAGATGGGGCATGAAGTTATTTCTAGGAGTTGGACACATACCGAGTTTAGCTCAGTTCTGGGCATCTTTGAAATACCTATACAAACTTGTTCCTACATAGTAACTTGCAACTTTGAATGAGAATGTGCTTGCTTGCAGCAACGTGCTATATGTTCTGAATGCCCGAATAGGGAATCTGTGTCAAATCTTTGTTAGGAATCATGTGATCCTTACTAGCTGGAAGTAAGGGAGATGGGGCATGAAGTTATTTCTAGGAGTTGGACACATACCAAGTTTAGCTCAGTTCTGGGCATCTTTGAAATACCTATACAAACTTGTTCCTACATAGTAACTTGCAACTTTGAAGGAGAATGTGCTTGCTTACAGCAACGTGCTATATGTTCTGAATGCCCGAATTGGGAAACTGTGTCAAAACTTTGTTAGGAATTATGTGATCCTTACTAGCTGGAAGTAAGGGAGATGGGGCATGAAGTTATTTCTAGGAGTTGGACACATACCAAGTTTAGCTCAGTTCTGGGCATCTTTGAAATACCTATACAAACTTGTTCCTACATAGTAACTTGCAACTTTGAAGGAGAATGTGCTTGCTTACAGCAACGTGCTATATGTTCTGAATGCCCGAATTGGGAATCTGTGTCAAAACTTTGTTAGGAATTATGTGATCCTTACTAGCTGGAAGTAAGGGAGATGGGGCATGATGTTATTTCTAGGAGTTGGACACATAGCAAGTTTAGCTCAGTTCTGGGCATCTTTGAAATACCTATACAAACTTGTTCCTACATAGTAACTTGCAACTTTGAATGAGAATGTGCTTGCTTACAGCAACGTGCTATATGTTCTGAATGCCCGAATTGGGAATCTGTGTCAAATCTTTGTTAGGAATCATGTGATCCTTACTAGCTGGAAGTAAGGGAGATGGGGCATGAAGTTATTTCTAGGAGTTGGACACATACCAAGTTTAGCTCAGTTCTGGGCATCTTTGAAATACCTATACAAACTTGTTCCTACATAGTAACTTGCAACTTTGAAGGAGAATGTGCCTGCTTACAGCAACGTGCTATATGTTCTGAATGCCCGAATTGGCAATCTGTGTCAAAACTTTGTTAGGAATTATGTGATCCTTACTAGGTGGAAGTAAGGGAGATGGGGCATGAAGTTATTTCTAGGAGTTGGACACATACCAAGTTTAGCTCAGTTCTGGGCATCTTTGAAATACCTATACAAACTTGTTCCTACATAGTAACTTGCAACTTCGAATGAAAATGTGCTTGCTTACAGCAACGTGCTATATGTTCTGAATGCCCGAATTGGGAATCTCTGTCAAAACTTTGTTAGGAATCATGTGATCCTTACTAGCTGGAAGTAAGGGAGATGGGGCATGAAGTTATTTCTAGGAGTTGGACACATACCAAGTTTAGCTCAGTTCTGGGCATCTTTGAAATACCTATACAAACTTGTTCCTACATAGTAACTTGCATCATTAATGAGAATCTGCTTGCTTGCAGCAACGTGCTATATGTTCTGAATGCCCGAATAGGGAATCTGTGTCAAAACTTTGTTAGGAATTATGTGATCCTTACTAGCTGGAAGTAAGGGAGATGGGGCATGAAGTTATTTCTAGGAGTTGGACACATACCAAGTTTAGCTCAGTTCTGGGCATCTTTGAAATACCTATACAAACTTGTTCCTACATAGTAACTTGCACCTTTGAATGAGAATGTGCTTGCTTACAGCAACGTGGTATATGTTCTGAATGCCCGAATTGGGAATCTGTGTGAAATCTTTGTTAGGAATCATGTGATCCTTACTAGCTGGAAGTAAGGGAGATGGGGCATGAAGTTATTTCTAGGAGTTGGACACATACCAAGTTTAGCTCAGTTCTGGGCATCTTTGAAATACCTATACAAACTTGTTCCTACATAGTAACTTGCTTCTTTGAATGAGAATCTGCTTGCTTACACTAACGTGCTATATGTTCTGAATGCCCGAATTGGGAATCTGTGTCAAAACTTTGTTAGGAATTATGTGATCCTTACTAGCTGGAAGTAAGGGAGATGGGGCATGAAGTTATTTCTAGGAGTTGGACACATACCAAGTTTAGCTCAGTTCTGGGCATCTTTGAAATACCTATACAAACTTGTTCCTACATAGTAACTTGCATCTTTGAATGAGAATGTGCCTGCTTACAGCAACGTGCTATATGTTCTGAATGCCCGAATTGGCAATCTGTGTCAAAACTTTGTTAGGAATTATGTGATCCTTACTAGCTGGAAGTAAGGGAGATGGGGCATGAAGTTATTTCTAGGAGTGGGACACATACCAAGTTTAGCTCAGTTCTGGGCATCTTTGAAATACCTATACAAACTTGTTCCTACATAGTAACTTGCAACTTTGAATGAGAATGTGCCTGCTTACAGCAACGTGCTATATGTTCTGAATGCCCGAATTGGGAATCTGTGTCAAAACTTTGTTAGGAATTATGTGATCCTTACTAGCTGGAAGTAAGGGAGATGGGGCATGAAGTTATTTCTAGGAGTTGGACACATACCAAGTTTAGCTCAGTTCTGGGCATCTTTGAAATACCTATACAAACTTGTTCCTACATAGTAACTTGCAACTTTGAATGAGAATCTGCTTGCTTACAGCAACGTGCTATATGTTCTGAATGCCCGAATTGGGAATCTGTGTCAAAACTTTGTTAGGAATTATGTGATCCTTACTAGCTGGAAGTAAGGGAGATGGGGCATGAAGTTATTTCTAGGAGTTGGACACATACCAAGTTTAGCTCAGTTCTGGGCATCTTTGAAATACCTATACAAACTTGTTCCTACATAGTAACTTGCAACTTTGAATGAAAATGTGCTTGCTTACAGCAACGTGCTGTATGTTCTGAATGCCCGAATTGGGAATCTGTGTCAAAACTTTGTTAGGAATTATGTGATCCTTACTAGCTGGAAGTAAGGGAGATGGGGCATGAAGTTATTTCTAGGAGTTGGACACATACCAAGTTTAGCTCAGTTCTGGGCATCTTTGAAATACCTATACAAACTTGTTCCTACATAGTAACTTGCAACTTTGAATGAAAATGTGCTTGCTTACAGCAACGTG
Source organism: Diceros bicornis minor (assembly GCF_020826845.1). Taxonomy (NCBI): domain Eukaryota; kingdom Metazoa; phylum Chordata; class Mammalia; order Perissodactyla; family Rhinocerotidae; genus Diceros; species Diceros bicornis. The sequence continues at coordinate 280,802 of NW_026691122.1, read as the reverse complement.
CTGTATGTTCTGAATGCCCGAATTGGGAATCTGTGTCAAAACTTTGTTAGGAATCATGTGATCCTTACTAGCTGGAAGTAAGGGAGATGGGGCATGAAGTTATTTCTAGGAGTTGGACACATACCAAGTTTAGCTCAGTTCTGGGCATCTTTGAAATACCTATACAAACTTGTTCCTACATAGTAACTTGCAACTTTGAATGAGAATGTGCTTGCTTACAGCAACGTGCTGTATGTTCTGAATGCCCGAATTGGGAATCTGTGTCAAAACTTTGTTAGGAATCATGTGATCCTTACTAGCTGGAAGTAAGGGAGATGGGGCATGAAGTTATTTCTAGGAGTTGGACACATACCAAGTTTAGCTCAGTTCTGGGCATCTTTGAAATACCTATACAAACTTGTTCCTACATAGTAACTTGCAACTTTGAATGAAAACGTGCTTGCTTACAGCAACGTGCTGTATGTTCTGAATGCCCGAATTGGGAATCTGTGTCAAAACTTTGTTAGGAATCATGTGATCCTTACTAGCTGGAAGTAAGGGAGATGGGGCATGAAGTTATTTCTAGGAGTTGGACACATACCAAGTTTAGCTCAGTTCTGGGCATCTTTGAAATACCTATAGAAACTTGTTCCTACATAGTAACTTGCAACTTTGAATGAGAATGTGCTTGCTTGCAGCAACGTGCTATATGTTCTGAATGCCCGATTTGGGAATCTGTGTCAAAACTTTGTTAGGAATTATGTGATCCTTACTAGCTGGAAGTAAGGGAGATGGAGCATGAAGTTATTTCTAGGAGTTGGACACATACCAAGTTTAGCTCAGTTCTGGGCATCTTTGAAATACCTATACAAACTTGTTCCTACATAGTAACTTGCATCTTTGAATGAGAATCTGCTTTCTTACAGCAACGTGCTATATGTTCTGAATGCCCGAATTGGGAATCTATGTCAAAACTTTGTTAGGAATTATGTGATCCTTACTAGCTGGAAGTAAGGGAGATGGGGCATGAAGTTATTTCTAGGAGTTGGACACATACCAAGTTTAGCTCAGTTCTGGGCATCTTTGAAATACCTATACAAACTTGTTCCTACATAGTAACTTGCATCTTTGAATGAGAATGTGCTTGCTTACAGCAACGTGCTATATGTTCTGAATGCCCGAATTGGGAATCTGTGTCAAAACTTTGTTAGGAATTATGTCATCCTTACTAGCTGGAAGTAAGGGAGATGGGGCATGAAGTTATTTCTAGGAGTTGGACACATACCGAGTTTAGCTCAGTTCTGGGCATCTTTGAAATACCTATACAAACTTGTTCCTACATAGTAACTTGCAACTTTGAATGAGAATGTGCTTGCTTACAGCATCGTGCTATATGTTCTGAATGCCCGAATTGGGAATCTGTGTCAAAACTTTGTTAGGAATTATGTCATCCTTACTAGCTGGAAGTAAGGGAGATGGGGCATGAAGTTATTTCTACGAGTTGGACACATACCGAGTTTAGCTCAGTTCTGGGCATCTTTGAAATACCTATACAAACTTGTTCCTACATAGTAACTTGCAACTTTGAATGAGAATGTGCTTGCTTACAGCAACGTGCTATATGTTATGAATGCCCGAATTGGGAATCTGTGTCAAAACTTTGTTAGGAATTATGTGATCCTTACTAGCTGGAAGTAAGGAAGATGGGGCATGTAGTTATTTCTTGGAGTTGGAGACATACCGAGTTTAGCTCAGTTCTGGGCATCTTTGAAATACCTATACAAACTTGTTCCTACATAGTAACTTGCATCTTTGAATGAGAATGTGCTTGCTTACAGTAACGTGCTATATGTTCTGAATGCCCGAATTGGCAATCTGTGTCAAAACTTTGTTAGGAATTATGTGATCCTTACTAGCTGGAAGTAAGGGAGATGGGGCATGAAGTTATTTCTAGGAGTTGGACACATACCGAGTTTAGCTCAGTTCTGGGCATCTTTGAAATACCTATACAAACTTGTTCCTACCTAGTCACTTGCAACTTTGAATGAGAATGTGATTGCTTGCAGCAACGTGCTATATGTTCTGAATGCCCGAATTGGGAATCTGTGTCAAAACTTTGTTAGGAATTATGAGAACCTTACTAGCTGGAAGTAAGGGAGATGGGGCATGAAGTTATTTCTAGGAGTTGGACACATACCAAGTTTAGCTCAGTTCTGGGCATCTTTGAAATACCTATACAAACTTGTTCCTACATAGTAACTTGCATCTTTGAATGAGAATGTGCTTGCTTACAGCAACGTGCTATATGTTCTGAATGCCCGAATTGGCAATCTGTGTCAAAACTTTGTTAGGAATTATGTGATCCTTACTAGCTGGAAGTAAGGGAGATGGGGCATGAAGTTATTTCTAGGAGTTGAACACATACCAAGTTTAGCTCAGTTCTGGGCATCTTTGAAATACCTATACAAACTTGTTCCTACATAGTAACTTGCAACTTTGAATGAGAATGCGCTTGCTTACAGCAACGTGCTATATGTTCTGAATGCCCGAATTGGGAATCTGTGTCAAAACTTTGTTAGGAATTATGTGATCCTTACTAGCTGGAAGTAAGGGAGATGGGGCATGAAGTTATTTCTAGGAGTTGGACACATACCAAGTTTAGCTCAGTTCTGGGCATCTTTGAAATACCTATACAAACTTGTTCCTACATAGTAACTTGCATCATTAATGAGAATCTGCTTGCTTGCAGAAACGTGCTATATGTTCTGAATGCCCGAATAGGGAATCTGTGTCAAAACTTTGTTAGGAATTATGTGATCCTTACTAGCTGGAAGTAAGGGAGATGGGGCATGAAGTTATTTCTAGGAGTTGGACACATACCAAGTTTAGCTCAGTTCTGGGCATCTTTGAAATACCTATACAAACTTGTTCCTACATAGTAACTTGCAACTTTGAATGAGAATGTGCTTGCTTACAGCAACGTGCTATATGTTCTGAATGCCCGAATTGGGAATCTGTGTCAAATCTTTGTTAGGAATCATGTGATCCTTACTAGCTGGAAGTAAGGGAGATGGGGCATGAAGTTATTTCTAGGAGTTGGACACATACCAAGTTTAGCTCAGTTCTGGGCATCTTTGAAATACCTATACAAACTTGTTCCTACATAGTAACTTGCAACTTTGAAGGAGAATGTGCCTGCTTACAGCAACATGCTATATGTTCTGAATGCCCGAATTGGGAAACTGTGTCAAAACTTTGTTAGGAATTATGTGATCCTTACTAGCTGGAAGTAAGGGAGATGGGGCATGAAGTTATTTCTAGGAGTTGGACACATACCAAGTTTAGCTCAGTTCTGGGCATCTTTGAAATACCTATACAAACTTGTTCCTACATAGTAACTTGCAACTTTCAATGAGAATGTGCTTGCTTACAGCAACGTGCTATATGTTCTGAATGCCCGAATTGGGAATCTGTGTCAAAACTTTGTTAGGAATTATGTGATCCTTACTACCTGGAAGTAAGGGAGATGGGGCATGAAGTTATTTCTAGGAGTTGGACACATACCAAGTTTAGCTCAGTTCTGGGCATCTTTGAAATACCTATACAAACTTGTTCCTACATAGTAACTTGCATCATTAATGAGAATCTGCTTGCTTGCAGCAACGTGCTATATGTTCTGAATGCCCGAATAGGGAATCTGTGTCAAAACTTTGTTAGGAATTATGTGATCCTTACTAGCTGGAAGTAAGGGAGATGGGGCATGAAGTTATTTCTAGGAGTTGGACACATACCAAGTTTAGCTCAGTTCTGGGCATCTTTGAAATACCTATACAAACTTGTTCCTACATAGTAACTTGCAACTTTGAATGAGAATGTGCTTGCTTACAGCAACGTGCTATATGTTCTGAATGCCCGAATTGGGAATCTGTGTCAAATCTTTGTTAGGAATCATGTGATCCTTACTAGCTGGAAGTAAGGGAGATGGGGCATGAAGTTATTTCTAGGAGTTGGACACATACCAAGTTTAGCTCAGTTCTGGGCATCTTTGAAATACCTATACAAACTTGTTCCTACATAGTAACTTGCAACTTTGAAGGAGAATGTGCCTGCTTACAGCAACATGCTATATGTTCTGAATGCCCGAATTGGGAAACTGTGTCAAAACTTTGTTAGGAATCATGTGATCCTTACTAGCTGGAAGTAAGGGAGATGGGGCATGAAGTTATTTCTAGGAGTTGGACACATACCAAGTTTAGCTCAGTTCTGGGCATCTTTGAAATACCTATACAAACTTGTTCCTACATAGTAACTTGCAACTTTCAATGAGAATGTGCTTGCTTACAGCAACGTGCTATATGTTCTGAATGCCCGAATTGGGAATCTGTGTCAAAACTTTGTTAGGAATTATGTGATCCTTACTACCTGGAAGTAAGGGAGATGGGGCATGAAGTTATTTCTAGGAGTTGGACACATACCGAGTTTAGCTCAGTTCTGGGCATCTTTGAAATACCTATACAAACTTGTTCCTACATAGTAACTTGCAACTTTGAATGAGAATGTGCTTGCTTACAGCAACGTGCTATATGTTCTGAATGCCCGAATTGGGAATCTGTGTCAAAACTTTGTTAGGAATTATGTGATCCTTACTAGCTGGAAGTAAGGGAGATGGGGCATGAAGTTATTTCTTGGAGTTGGAGACATACCGAGTTTAGCTCAGTTCTGGGCATCTTTGAAATACCTATACGAACTTGTTCCTACATAGTAACTTGCATCTTTGAATGAGAATGTGCTTGCTTACAGTAACGTGCTATATGTTCTGAATGCCCGAATTGGCAATCTGTGTCAAAACTTTGTTAGGAATTATGTGATCCTTACTAGCTGGAAGTAAGGGAGATGGGGCATGAAGTTATTTCTAGGAGTTGGACACATACCGAGTTTAGCTCAGTTCTGGGCATCTTTGAAATACCTATACAAACTTGTTCCTACATAGTAACTTGCATCTTTGAATGAGAATCTGCTTGCTTACAGCAACGTGCTATATGTTCTGAATGCCCGAATTGGGAATCTGTGTCAAAACTTTGTTAGGAATTATGTGATCCTTACTAGCTGGAAGTAAGGGAGATGGGGCATGAAGTTATTTCTAGGAGTTGGACACATACCAAGTTTAGCTCAGTTCTGGGCATCTTTGAAATACCTATACAAACTTGTTCCTACATAGTAACTTGCAACATTGAATGAAAATGTGCTTGCTTACAGCAACGTGCTATATGTTCTAATGCCCGAATTGGGAATCTGTGTCAAAACTTTGTTAGGAATAATGTGATCCTTACTAGCTGGAAGTAAGGGAGATGGGGCATGAAGTTATTTCTAGGAGTTGGACACATACCAAGTTTAGCTCAGTTCTGGGCATCTTTGAAATACCTATACAAACTTGTTCCTACATAGTAACTTGCAACTTTGAAGGAGAATGCGCTTGCTTACAGCAACGTGCTATATGTTCTGAATGCCCGAATTGGGAATCTGTGTCAAAACTTTGTTAGGAATTATGTGATCCTTACTAGCTGGAAGTAAGGGAGATGGGGCATGAAGTTATTTCTAGGAGTTGGACACATACCAAGTTTAGCTCAGTTCTGGGCATCTTTGAAATACCTATACAAACTTGTTCCTACATAGTAACTTGCATCATTAATGAGAATCTGCTTGCTTGCAGCAACGTGCTATATGTTCTGAATGCCCGAATAGGGAATCTGTGTCAAAACTTTGTTAGGAATTATGTGATCCTTACTAGCTGGAAGTAAGGGAGATGGGGCATGAAGTTATTTCTAGGAGTTGGACACATAGCAAGTTTAGCTCAGTTCTGGGCATCTTTGAAATACCTATACAAACTTGTTCCTACATAGTAACTTGCAACTTTGAATGAGAATGTGCTTGCTTACAGCAACGTGCTATATGTTCTGAATGCCCGAATTGGGAATCTGTGTCAAATCTTTGTTAGGAATCATGTGATCCTTACTAGCTGGAAGTAAGGGAGATTGGGCATGAAGTTATTTCTTGGAGTTGGAGACATACCAAGTTTAGCTCAGTTCTGGGCATCTTTGAAATACCTATACAAACTTGTTCCTACATAGTAACTTGCAACTTTGAAGGAGAATGTGCCTGCTTACAGCAACATGCTATATGTTCTGAATGCCCGAATTGGGAAACTGTGTCAAAACTTTGTTAGGAATTATGTGATCCTTACTAGCTGGAAGTAAGGGAGATGGGGCATGAAGTTATTTCTAGGAGTTGGACACATACCAAGTTTAGCTCAGTTCTGGGCAACTTTGAAATACCTATACAAACTTGTTCCTACATAGTAACTTGCATCTTTGAATGAGAATCTGCTTGCTTACAGCAACGTGCTATATGTTCTGAATGGCCGAATTGGGAATCTGTGTCAAAACTTTGTTAGGAATTATGTGATCCTTACTAGCTGGAAGTAAGGGAGATGGGGCATGAAGTTATTTCTAGGAGTTGGACACATACCAAGTTTAGCTCAGTTCTGGGCATCTTTGAAATACCTATACAAACTTGTTCCTACATAGTAACTTGCAACTTTCAATGAGAATGTGCTTGCTTACAGCAACGTGCTATATGTTCTGAATGCCCGAATTGGGAATCTGTGTCAAAACTTTGTTAGGAATTATGTGATCCTTACTACCTGGAAGTAAGGGAGATGGGGCATGAAGTTATTTCTAGGAGTTGGACACATACCGAGTTTAGCTCAGTTCTGGGCATCTTTGAAATACCTATACAAACTTGTTCCTACATAGTAACTTGCAACTTTGAATGAGAATGTGCTTGCTTACAGCAACGTGCTATATGTTCTGAATGCCCGAATTGGGAATCTGTGTCCAAACTTTGTTAGGAATTATGTGATCCTTACTAGCTGGAAGTAAGGGAGATGGGGCATGAAGTTATTTCTTGGAGTTGGAGACATACCGAGTTTAGCTCAGTTCTGGGCATCTTTGAAATACCTATACAAACTTGTTCCTACATAGTAACTTGCATCTTTGAATGAGAATGTGCTTGCTTACACTAACGTGCTATATGTTCTGAATGCCCGAATTGGCAATCTGTGTCAAAACTTTGTTAGGAATTATGTGATCCTTACTAGCTGGAAGTAAGGGAGATGGGGCATGAAGTTATTTCTAGGAGTTGGACACATACCGAGTTTAGCTCAGTTCTGGGCATCTTTGAAATACCTATACAAACTTGTTCCTACATAGTAACTTGCATCTTTGAATGAGAATCTGCTTGCTTACAGCAACGTGCTATATGTTCTGAATGCCCGAATTGGGAATCTGTGTCAAAACTTTGTTAGGAATTATGTGATCCTTACTAGCTGGAAGTAAGGGAGATGGGGCATGAAGTTATTTCTAGGAGTTGGACACATGCCGAGTTTAGCTCAGTTCTGGGCATCTTTGAAATACCTATACAAACTTGTTCCTACATAGTAACTTGCAACTTTGAATGAGAATGTGCTTGCTTGCAGCAACGTGCTATATGTTCTGAATGCCCGAATAGGGAATCTGTGTCAAATCTTTGTTAGGAATCATGTGATCCTTACTAGCTGGAAGTAAGGGAGATGGGGCATGAAGTTATTTCTAGGAGTTGGACACATACCAAGTTTAGCTCAGTTCTGGGCATCTTTGAAATACCTATACAAACTTGTTCCTACATAGTAACTTGCAACTTTGAAGGAGAATGTGCTTGCTTACAGCAACGTGCTATATGTTCTGAATGCCCGAATTGGGAAACTGTGTCAAAACTTTGTTAGGAATCATGTGATCCTTACTAGCTGGAAGTAAGGGAGATGGGGCATGAAGTTATTTCTAGGAGTTGGACACATACCAAGTTTAGCTCAGTTCTGGGCATCTTTGAAATACCTATACAAACTTGTTCCTACATAGTAACTTGCAACTTTGAAGGAGAATGTGCTTGCTTACAGCAACGTGCTATATGTTCTGAATGCCCGAATTGGGAATCTGTGTCTAAACTTTGTTAGGAATTATGTGATCCTTACTAGCTGGAAGTAAGGGAGATGGGGCATGATGTTATTTCTAGGAGTTGGACACATACCAAGTTTAGCTCAGTTCTGGGCATCTTTGAAATACCTATACAAACTTGTTCCTACATAGTAACTTGCAACATTGAATGAAAATGTGCTTGCTTACAGCAACGTGCTATATGTTCTGAATGAACGAATTGGGAATCTGTGTCAAAACTTTGTTAGGAATTATGTGATCCTTACTAGCTGGAAGTAAGGGAGATGGGGCATGAAGTTATTTCTAGGAGTTGGACACATACCAAGTTTAGCTCAGTTCTGGGCATCTTTGAAATACCTATACAAACTTGTTCCTACATAGTAACTTGCATCTTTGAATGAAAATGTGCCTGCTTACAGCAACGTGCTATATGTTCTGAATGCCCGAATTGGTAATCTGTGTCAAAACTTTGTTAGGAATTATGTGATCCTTACTAGCTGGAAGTAAGGGAGATGGGGCATGAAGTTATTTCTTGGAGTTGGACACATACCAAGTTTAGCTCAGTTCTGGGCATCTTTGAAATACCTATACAAACTTGTTCCTACCTAGTAACTTGCATCTTTGAATGAGAATGTGCTTGCTTACAGCAACGTGCTATATGTTCTGAATGCCCGAATTGGCAATCTGTGTCAAAACTTTGTTAGGATTATGTGATCCTTACTAGCTGGAAGTAAGGGAGATGGGGCATGAAGTTATTTCTAGGAGTTGGACACATACCAAGATTAGCTCAGTTCTGGGCATCTTTGAAATACCTATACAAACTTGTTCCTACCTAGTAACTTGCATCTTTGAATGAGAATCTGCTTGCTTACACTAACGTGCTATATGTTCTGAATGCCCGAATTGGGAATCTGTGTCAAAACTTTGTTAGGAATTATGTGATCCTTACTAGCTGGAAGTAAGGGAGATGGGGCATGAAGTTATTTCTAGGAGTTGGACACATACCAAGTTTAGCTCAGTTCTGGGCATCTTTGAAATACCTATACAAACTTGTTCCTACATAGTAACTTGCAACTTTGAATGAAAATGTGCCTGCTTACAGCAACGTGCTATATGTTCTGAATGCCCGAATTGGCAGTCTGTGTCAAAACTTTGTTAGGAATTATGTGATCCTTACTAGCTGGAAGTAAGGGAGATGGGGCATGAAGTTATTTCTAGGAGTTGGACACATACCAAGTTTAGCTCAGTTCTGGGCATCTTTGAAATACCTATACAAACTTGTTCCTACATAGTAACTTGCATCTTTGAATGAGAATGTGCCTGCTTACAGCAACGTCCTATATGTTCTGAATGCCCGAATTGGGAATCTGTGTCAAAACTTTGTTAGGAATTATGTGATCCTTACTAGCTGGAAGTAAGGGAGATGGGGCATGAAGTTATTTCTAGGAGTTGGACACATACCAAGTTTAGCTCAGTTCTGGGCATCTTTGAAATACCTATACAAACTTGTTCCTACATAGTAACTTGCAACTTTGAATGAGAATGTGCCTGCTTACAGCAACGTGCTATATGTTCTGAATGCCCGAATTGGGAATCTGTGTCAAAACTTTGTTAGGAATTATGTGATCCTTACTAGCTGGAAGTAAGGGAGATGGGGCATGAAGTTATTTCTAGGAGTTGGACACATACCGAGTTTAGCTCAGTTCTGGGCATCTTTGAAATACCTATACAAACTTGTTCCTACATAGTAACTTGCAACATTGAATGAAAATGTGCTTCCTTACAGCAACGTGCTAAATGTTCTGAATGAACGAATTGGGAATCTGTGTCAAAACTTTGTTAGGAATTATGTGATCCTTACTAGCTGGAAGTAAGGGAGATGGGGCATGAAGTTATTTCTAGGAGTTGGACACATACCGAGTTTAGCTCAGTTCTGGGCATCTTTGAAATACCTATACAAACTTGTTCCTACATAGTAACTTGCAACATTGAATGAAAATGTGCTTCCTTACAGCAACGTGCTAAATGTTCTGAATGAACGAATTGGGAATCTGTGTCAAAACTTTGTTAGGAATTATGTGATCCTTACTAGCTGGAAGTAAGGGAGATGGGGCATGAAGTTATTTCTTGGAGTTGGACACATACCAAGTTTAGCTCAGTTCTGGGCATCTTTGAAATACCTATACAAACTTGTTCCTACATAGTAACTTGCATCTTTGAATGAAAATGTGCCTGCTTACAGCAACATGCTATATGTTCTGAATGCCCGAATTGGGAATCTGTGTCAAAACTTTGTTAGGAATTATGTGATCCTTACTAGCTGGAAGTAAGGGAGATGGGGCATGAAGTTATTTCTAGGAGTTGGACACATACCAAGTTTAGCTCAGTTCTGGGCATCTTTGAAATACCTATACAAACTTGTTCCTACATAGTAACTTGCATCTTTGAATGAGAATCTGCTTGCTTACAGCAACGTGCTATATGTTCTGAATGCCCGAATTGGGAATCTGTGTCAAAACTTTGTTAGGAATCATGTGATCCTTACTAGCTGGAAGTAAGGGAAATGGGGCATGAAGTTATTTCTAGGAGTTGGACACATACCAAGTTTAGCTCAGTTCTGGGCATCTTTGAAATACCTATACAAACTTGTTCCTACATAGTAACTTGCAACTTTGAATGACAATGTGCTTGCTTACAGCAACGTGCTGTATGTTCTGAATGCCCGAATTGGGAATCTGTGTCAAAACTTTGTTAGGAATTATGTGATCCTTACTAGCTGGAAGTAAGGGAGATGGGGCATGAAGTTATTTCTAGGAGTTGGACACATACCAAGTTTAGCTCAGTTCTGGGCATCTTAGAAATACCTATACAAACTTGTTCCTACATAGTAACTTGCAACTTTGAATGAAAATGTGCTTGCTTACAGCAACGTGCTATATGTTCTGAATGCCCGAATTGGGAATCTGTGTCAAAACTTTGTTAGGAATCATGTGATCCTTACTAGGTGGAAGTAAGGGAGATGGGGCATGAAGTTATTTCTAGGAGTTGGACACATACCAAGTTTAGCTCAGTTCTGGGCATCTTTGAAATACCTATACAAACTTGTTCCTACATAGTAACTTGCAACTTCAAATGAAAATGTGCTTGCTTACAGCAACGTGCTATATGTTCTGAATGCCCGAATTGGGAATCTCTGTCAAAACTTTGTTAGGAATCATGTGATCCTTACTAGCTGGAAGTAAGGGAGATGGGGCATGAAGTTATTTCTAGGAGTTGGACACATACCAAGTTTAGCTCAGTTCTGGGCATCTTTGAAATACCTATACAAACTTGTTCCTACATAGTAACTTGCATCATTAATGAGAATCTGCTTGCTTGCAGCAACGTGCTATATGTTCTGAATGCCCGAATAGGGAATCTGTGTCAAAACTTTGTTAGGAATTATGTGATCCTTACTAGCTGGAAGTAAGGGAGATGGGGCATGAAGTTATTTCTAGGAGTTGGACACATAGCAAGTTTAGCTCAGTTCTGGGCATCTTTGAAATACCTATACAAACTTGTTCCTACATAGTAACTTGCACCTTTGAATGAGAATGTGCTTGCTTACAGCAACGTGGTATATGTTCTGAATGCCCGAATTGGGAATCTGTGTGAAATCATTGTTAGGAATCATGTGATCCTTACTAGCTGGAAGTAAGGGAGATGGGGCATGAAGTTATTTCTAGGAGTTGGACACATACCAAGTTTAGCTCAGTTCTGGGCATCTTTGAAATACCTATACAAACTTGTTCCTACATAGTAACTTGCAACTTTGAAGGAGAATGTGCTTGCTTACAGCAACGTGCTATATGTTCTGAATGCCCGAATTGGGAATCTGTGTCAAAACTTTGTTAGGAATCATGTGATCCTTACTAGCTGGAAGTAAGGGAGATGGGGCATGAAGTTATTTCTAGGAGTTGGACACATACCAAGTTTAGCTCAGTTCTGGGCATCTTTGAAATACCTATACAAACTTGTTCCTACATAGTAACTTGCAACTTTGAATGAAAATGTGCTTGCTTACAGCAACGTGCTATATGTTCTGAATGCCCGAATTGGGAATCTGTGTCAAAACTTTGTTAGGAATTATGTGATCCTTACTAGCTGGAAGTAAGGGAGATGGGGCATGAAGTTATTTCTAGGAGTTGGACACATACCAAGTTTAGCTCAGTTCTGGGCATCTTTGAAATACCTATACAAACTTGTTCCTACCTAGTAACTTGCATCTTTGAATGAGAATGTGCTTGCTTACAGCAACGTGCTATATTTTCTGAATGCCCGAATTGGCAATCTGTGTCAAAACTTTGTTAGGAATTATGTGATCCTTACTAGCTGGAAGTAAGGGAGATGGGGCATGAAGTTATTTCTAGGATTTGGACACATACCAAGTTTAGCTCAGTTCTGGGCATCTTTGAAATACCTATACAAACTTGTTCCTACATAGTAACTTGCTTCTTTGAATGAGAATCTGCTTGCTTACACTAACGTGCTATATGTTCTGAATGCCCGAATTGGGAATCTGTGTCAAAACTTTGTTAGGAATTATGTGATCCTTACTAGCTGGAAGTAAGGGAGATGGGGCATGAAGTTATTTCTAGGAGTTGGACACATACCAAGTTTAGCTCAGTTCTGGGCATCTTTGAAATACCTATACAAACTTGTTCCTACATAGTAACTTGCATCTTTGAATGAGAATGTGCCTGCTTACAGCAACGTGCTATATGTTCTGAATGCCCGAATTGGCAATCTGTGTCAAAACTTTGTTAGGAATTATGTGATCCTTACTAGCTGGAAGTAAGGGAGATGGGGCATGAAGTTATTTCTAGGAGTGGGACACATACCAAGTTTAGCTCAGTTCTGGGCATCTTTGAAATACCTATAGAAACTTGTTCCTACATAGTAACTTGCAACTTTGAATGAGAATGTGCCTGCTTACAGCAACGTGCTATATGTTCTGAATGCCCGAATTGGGAATCTGTGTCAAAACTTTGTTAGGAATTATGTGATCCTTACTAGCTGGAAGTAAGGGAGATGGGGCATGAAGTTATTTCTAGGAGTTGGACACATACCAAGTTTAGCTCAGTTCTGGGCATCTTTGAAATACCTATACAAACTTGTTCCTACATAGTAACTTGCAACATTGAATGAAAATGTGCTTCCTTACAGCAACGTGCTAAATGTTCTGAATGAACGAATTGGGAATCTGTGTCAAAACTTTGTTAGGAATTATGTGATCCTTACTAGCTGGAAGTAAGGGAGATGGGGCATGAAGTTATTTCTAGGAGTTGGACACATACCGAGTTTAGCTCAGTTCTGGGCATCTTTGAAATACCTATACAAACTTGTTCCTACATAGTAACTTGCAACATTGAATGAAAATGTGCTTCCTTACAGCAACGTGCTAAATGTTCTGAATGAACGAATTGGGAATCTGTGTCAAAACTTTGTTAGGAATTATGTGATCCTTACTAGCTGGAAGTAAGGGAGATGGGGCATGAAGTTATTTCTAGGAGTTGGACACATACCGAGTTTAGCTCAGTTCTGGGCATCTTTGAAATACCTATACAAACTTGTTCCTACATAGTAACTTGCAACATTGAATGAAAATGTGCTTCCTTACAGCAACGTGCTAAATGTTCTGAATGAACGAATTGGGAATCTGTGTCAAAACTTTGTTAGGAATTATGTGATCCTTACTAGCTGGAAGTAAGGGAGATGGGGCATGAAGTTATTTCTTGGAGTTGGACACATACCAAGTTTAGCTCAGTTCTGGGCATCTTTGAAATACCTATACAAACTTGTTCCTACATAGTAACTTGCATCTTTGAATGAAAATGTGCCTGCTTACAGCAACATGCTATATGTTCTGAATGCCCGAATTGGGAATCTGTGTCAAAACTTTGTTAGGAATTATGTGATCCTTACTAGCTGGAAGTAAGGGAGATGGGGCATGAAGTTATTTCTAGGAGTTGGACACATACCAAGTTTAGCTCAGTTCTGGGCATCTTTGAAATACCTATACAAACTTGTTCCTACATAGTAACTTGCATCTTTGAATGAGAATCTGCTTGCTTACAGCAACGTGCTATATGTTCTGAATGCCCGAATTGGGAATCTGTGTCAAAACTTTGTTAGGAATCATGTGATCCTTACTAGCTGGAAGTAAGGGAAATGGGGCATGAAGTTATTTCTAGGAGTTGGACACATACCAAGTTTAGCTCAGTTCTGGGCATCTTTGAAATACCTATACAAACTTGTTCCTACATAGTAACTTGCAACTTTGAATGACAATGTGCTTGCTTACAGCAACGTGCTGTATGTTCTGAATGCCCGAATTGGGAATCTGTGTCAAAACTTTGTTAGGAATTATGTGATCCTTACTAGCTGGAAGTAAGGGAGATGGGGCATGAAGTTATTTCTAGGAGTTGGACACATACCAAGTTTAGCTCAGTTCTGGGCATCTTAGAAATACCTATACAAACTTGTTCCTACATAGTAACTTGCAACTTTGAATGACAATGTGCTTGCTTACAGCAACGTGCTATATGTTCTGAATGCCCGAATTGGGAATCTGTGTCAAAACTTTGTTAGGAATCATGTGATCCTTACTAGGTGGAAGTAAGGGAGATGGGGCATGAAGTTATTTCTAGGAGTTGGACACATACCAAGTTTAGCTCAGTTCTGGGCATCTTTGAAATACCTATACAAACTTGTTCCTACATAGTAACTTGCAACTTCAAATGAAAATGTGCTTGCTTACAGCAACGTGCTATATGTTCTGAATGCCCGAATTGGGAATCTCTGTCAAAACTTTGTTAGGAATCATGTGATCCTTACTAGCTGGAAGTAAGGGAGATGGGGCATGAAGTTATTTCTAGGAGTTGGACACATACCAAGTTTAGCTCAGTTCTGGGCATCTTTGAAATACCTATACAAACTTGTTCCTACATAGTAACTTGCATCATTAATGAGAATCTGCTTGCTTGCAGCAACGTGCTATATGTTCTGAATGCCCGAATAGGGAATCTGTGTCAAAACTTTGTTAGGAATTATGTGATCCTTACTAGCTGGAAGTAAGGGAGATGGGGCATGAAGTTATTTCTAGGAGTTGGACACATAGCAAGTTTAGCTCAGTTCTGGGCATCTTTGAAATACCTATACAAACTTGTTCCTACATAGTAACTTGCACCTTTGAATGAGAATGTGCTTGCTTACAGCAACGTGGTATATGTTCTGAATGCCCGAATTGGGAATCTGTGTGAAATCTTTGTTAGGAATCATGTGATCCTTACTAGCTGGAAGTAAGGGAGATGGGGCATGAAGTTATTTCTAGGAGTTGGACACATACCAAGTTTAGCTCAGTTCTGGGCATCTTTGAAATACCTATACAAACTTGTTCCTACATAGTAACTTGCAACTTTGAAGGAGAATGTGCTTGCTTACAGCAACGTGCTATATGTTCTGAATGCCCGAATTGGGAATCTGTGTCAAAACTTTGTTAGGAATCATGTGATCCTTACTAGCTGGAAGTAAGGGAGATGGGGCATGAAGTTATTTCTAGGAGTTGGACACATACCAAGTTTAGCTCAGTTCTGGGCATCTTTGAAATACCTATACAAACTTGTTCCTACATAGTAACTTGCAACTTTGAATGAAAATGTGCTTGCTTACAGCAACGTGCTATATGTTCTGAATGCCCGAATTGGGAATCTGTGTCAAAACTTTGTTAGGAATTATGTGATCCTTACTAGCTGGAAGTAAGGGAGATGGGGCATGAAGTTATTTCTAGGAGTTGGACACATACCAAGTTTAGCTCAGTTCTGGGCATCTTTGAAATACCTATACAAACTTGTTCCTACCTAGTAACTTGCATCTTTGAATGAGAATGTGCTTGCTTACAGCAACGTGCTATATTTTCTGAATGCCCGAATTGGCAATCTGTGTCAAAACTTTGTTAGGAATTATGTGATCCTTACTAGCTGGAAGTAAGGGAGATGGGGCATGAAGTTATTTCTAGGATTTGGACACATACCAAGTTTAGCTCAGTTCTGGGCATCTTTGAAATACCTATACAAACTTGTTCCTACATAGTAACTTGCTTCTTTGAATGAGAATCTGCTTGCTTACACTAACGTGCTATATGTTCTGAATGCCCGAATTGGGAATCTGTGTCAAAACTTTGTTAGGAATTATGTGATCCTTACTAGCTGGAAGTAAGGGAGATGGGGCATGAAGTTATTTCTAGGAGTTGGACACATACCAAGTTTAGCTCAGTTCTGGGCATCTTTGAAATACCTATACAAACTTGTTCCTACATAGTAACTTGCATCTTTGAATGAGAATGTGCCTGCTTACAGCAACGTGCTATATGTTCTGAATGCCCGAATTGGCAATCTGTGTCAAAACTTTGTTAGGAATTATGTGATCCTTACTAGCTGGAAGTAAGGGAGATGGGGCATGAAGTTATTTCTAGGAGTGGGACACATACCAAGTTTAGCTCAGTTCTGGGCATCTTTGAAATACCTATAGAAACTTGTTCCTACATAGTAACTTGCAACTTTGAATGAGAATGTGCCTGCTTACAGCAACGTGCTATATGTTCTGAATGCCCGAATTGGGAATCTGTGTCAAAACTTTGTTAGGAATTATGTGATCCTTACTAGCTGGAAGTAAGGGAGATGGGGCATGAAGTTATTTCTAGGAGTTGGACACATACCAAGTTTAGCTCAGTTCTGGGCATCTTTGAAATACCTATACAAACTTGTTCCTACATAGTAACTTGCAACTTTGAATGAGAATCTGCTTGCTTACAGCAACGTGCTGTATGTTCTGAATGCCCGAATTGGGAATCTGTGTCAAAACTTTGTTAGGAATTATGTGATCCTTACTAGCTGGAAGTAAGGGAGATGGGGCATGAAGTTATTTCTAGGAGTTGGACACATACCAAGTTTAGCTCAGTTCTGGGCATCTTTGAAATACCTATACAAACTTGTTCCTACATAGTAACTTGCAACTTTGAATGAGAATCTGCTTGCTTACAGCAACGTGCTGTATGTTCTGAATGCCCGAATTGGGAATCTGTGTCAAAACTTTGTTAGGAATTATGTGATCCTTACTAGCTGGAAGTAAGGGAGATGGGGCATGAAGTTATTTCTAGGAGTTGGACACATACCAAGTTTAGCTCAGTTCTGGGCATCTTTGAAATACCTATACAAACTTGTTCCTACATAGTAACTTGCAACTTTGAATGAAAATGTGCTTGCTTACAGCAACGTGCTGTATGTTCTGAATGCCCGAATTGGGAATCTGTGTCAAAACTTTGTTAGGAATCATGTGATCCTTACTAGCTGGAAGTAAGGGAGATGGGGCATGAAGTTATTTCTAGGAGTTGGACACATACCAAGTTTAGCTCAGTTCTGGGCATCTTTGAAATACCTATACAAACTTGTTCCTACATAGTAACTTGCAACTTTGAATGAGAATGTGCTTGCTTACAGCAACGTGCTGTATGTTCTGAATGCCCGAATTGGGAATCTGTGTCAAAACTTTGTTAGGAATCATGTGATCCTTACTAGCTGGAAGTAAGGGAGATGGGGCATGAAGTTATTTCTAGGAGTTGGACACATACCAAGTTTAGCTCAGTTCTGGGCATCTTTGAAATACCTATACAAACTTGTTCCTACATAGTAACTTGCAACTTTGAATGAGAATGTGCTTGCTTACAGCAACGTGCTGTATGTTCTGAATGCCCGAATTGGGAATCTGTGTCAAAACTTTGTTAGGAATCATGTGATCCTTACTAGCTGGAAGTAAGGGAGATGGGGCATGAAGTTATTTCTAGGAGTTGGACACATACCAAGTTTAGCTCAGTTCTGGGCATCTTTGAAATACCTATACAAACTTGTTCCTACATAGTAACTTGCAACTTTGAATGAAAATGTGCTTGCTTACAGCAACGTGCTGTATGTTCTGAATGCCCGAATTGGGAATCTGTGTCAAAACTTTGTTAGGAATCATGTGATCCTTACTAGCTGGAAGTAAGGGAGATGGGGCATGAAGTTATTTCTAGGAGTTGGACACATACCAAGTTTAGCTCAGTTCTGGGCATCTTTGAAATACCTATAGAAACTTGTTCCTACATAGTAACTTGCAACTTTGAATGAGAATGTGATTGCTTGCAGCAACGTGCTATATGTTCTGAATGCCCGATTTGGGAATCTGTGTCAAAACTTTGTTAGGAATTATGTGATCCTTACTAGCTGGAAGTAAGGGAGATGGGGCATGAAGTTATTTCTAGGAGTTGGACACATACCAAGTTTAGCTACGTTCTGGGCATCTTTGAAATACCTATACAAACTTGTTCCTACATAGTAACTTGCATCTTTGAATGAGAATGTGCTTGCTTACAGCAACGTGCTATATGTTCTGAATGCCCGAATTGGGAATCTGTGTCAAAACTTTGTTAGGAATTATGTGATCCTTACTAGCTGGAAGTAAGGGAGATGGGGCATGAAGTTATTTCTAGGAGTTGGACACATACCAAGTTTAGCTCAGTTCTGGGCATCTTTGAAATACCTATACAAACTTGTTCCTACATAGTAACTTGCAACTTTGAATGAGAATGTGCTTGCTTACAGCATCGTGCTATATGTTCTGAATGCCCGAATTGGGAATCTGTGTCAAAACTTTGTTAGGAATTATGTGATCCTTACTAGCTGGAAGTAAGGGAGATGGGGCATGTAGTTATTTCTTGGAGTTGGAGACATACCGAGTTTAGCTCAGTTCTGGGCATCTTTGAAATACCTATACAAACTTGTTCCTACATAGTAACTTGCATCTTTGAATGAGAATGTGCTTGCTTACAGCAACGTGCTATATGTTATGAATGCCCGAATTGGGAATCTGTGTCAAAACTTTGTTAGGAATTATGTGATCCTTACTAGCTGGAAGTAAGGGAGATGGGGCATGTAGTTATTTCTTGGAGTTGGAGACATACCGAGTTTAGCTCAGTTCTGGGCATCTTTGAAATACCTATACAAACTTGTTCCTACCTAGTCACTTGCAACTTTGAATGAGAATGTGCTTGCTTGCAGCAACGTGCTATATGTTCTGAATGCCCGAATTGGGAATCTGTGTCAAAACTTTGTTAGGAATTATGAGATCCTTACTAGCTGGAAGTAAGGGAGATGGGGCATGAAGTTATTTCTAGGAGTTGGACACATACCAAGTTTAGCTCACTTCTGGGCATCTTTGAAATACCTATACAAACTTGTTCCTACATAGTAACTTGCAACTTTGAATGAAAATGTGCTTGCTTACAGCAACGTGCTGTATGTTCTGAATGCCCGAATTGGGAATCTGTGTCAAAACTTTGTTAGGAATTATGTGATCCTTACTAGCTGGAAGTAAGGGAGATGGGGCATGAAGTTATTTCTAGGAGTTGGACACATACCAAGTTTAGCTCAGTTCTGGGCATCTTTGAAATACCTATACAAACTTGTTCCTACATAGTAACTTGCAACTTTGAATGAAAATGTGCTTGCTTACAGCAACGTGCTGTATGTTCTGAATGCCCGAATTGGGAATCTGTGTCAAAACTTTGTTAGGAATCATGTGATCCTTACTAGCTGGAAGTAAGGGAGATGGGGCATGAAGTTATTTCTAGGAGTTGGACACATACCAAGTTTAGCTCAGTTCTGGGCATCTTTGAAATACCTATACAAACTTGTTCCTACATAGTAACTTGCAACTTTGAATGAGAATGTGCTTGCTTACAGCAACGTGCTGTATGTTCTGAATGCCCGAATTGGGAATCTGTGTCAAAACTTTGTTAGGAATCATGTGATCCTTACTAGCTGGAAGTAAGGGAGATGGGGCATGAAGTTATTTCTAGGAGTTGGACACATACCAAGTTTAGCTCAGTTCTGGGCATCTTTGAAATACCTATACAAACTTGTTCCTACATAGTAACTTGCAACTTTGAATGAAAATGTGCTTGCTTACAGCAACGTGCTGTATGTTCTGAATGCACGAATTGGGAATCTGTGTCAAAACTTTGTTAGGAATCATGTGATCCTTACTAGCTGGAAGTAAGGGAGATGGGGCATGAAGTTATTTCTAGGAGTTGGACACATACCAAGTTTAGCTCAGTTCTGGGCATCTTTGAAATACCTATAGAAACTTGTTCCTACATAGTAACTTGCAACTTTGAATGAGAATGTGCTTGCTTGCAGCAACGTGCTATATGTTCTGAATGCCCGATTTGGGAATCTGTGTCAAAACTTTGTTAGGAATTATGTGATCCTTACTAGCTGGAAGTAAGGGAGATGGAGCATGAAGTTATTTCTAGGATTGGACACATACCAAGTTTAGCTCAGTTCTGGGCATCTTTGAAATACCTATACAAACTTGTTCCTACATAGTAACTTGCATCTTTGAATGAGAATCTGCTTTCTTACAGCAACGTGCTATATGTTCTGAATGCCCGAATTGGGAATCTATGTCAAAACTTTGTTAGGAATTATGTGATCCTTACTAGCTGGAAGTAAGGGAGATGGGGCATGAAGTTATTTCTAGGAGTTGGACAGATACCAAGTTTAGCTCAGTTCTGGGCATCTTTGAAATACCTATACAAACTTGTTCCTACATAGTAACTTGCATCTTTGAATGAGAATGTGCTTGCTTACAGCAACGTGCTATATGTTCTGAATGCCCGAATTGGGAATCTGTGTCAAAACTTTGTTAGGAATTATGTGATCCTTACTAGCTGGAAGTAAGGGAGATGGGGCATGAAGTTATTTCTAGGAGTTGGACACATACCAAGTTTAGCTCAGTTCTGGGCATCTTTGAAATACCTATACAAACTTGTTCCTACATAGTAACTTGCAACTTTGAATGAGAATGTGCTTGCTTACAGCATCGTGCTATATGTTCTGAATGCCCGAATTGGGAATCTGTGTCAAAACTTTGTTAGGAATTATGTGATCCTTACTAGCTGGAAGTAAGGGAGATGGGGCATGAAGTTATTTCTACGAGTTGGACACATACCGAGTTTAGCTCAGTTCTGGGCATCTTTGAAATACCTATACAAACTTGTTCCTACATAGTATCTTGCAACTTTGAATGAGAATGTGCTTGCTTACAGCAACGTGCTATATGTTATGAATGCCCGAATTGGGAATCTGTGTCAAAACTTTGTTAGGAATTATGTGATCCTTACTAGCTGGAAGTAAGGGAGATGGGGCATGTAGTTATTTCTTGGAGTTGGAGACATACCGAGTTTAGCTCAGTTCTGGGCATCTTTGAAATACCTATACAAACTTGTTCCTACATAGTAACTTGCATCTTTGAATGAGAATGTGCTTGCTTACAGTAACGTGCTATATGTTCTGAATGCCCGAATTGGGAATCTGTGTCAAAACTTTGTTAGGAATTATGTGATCCTTACTAGCTGGAAGTAAGGGAGATGGGGCATGAAGTTATTTCTAGGAGTTGGACACATACCGAGTTTAGCTCAGTTCTGGGCATCTTTGAAATACCTATACAAACTTGTTCCTACCTAGTCACTTGCAACTTTGAATGAGAATGTGCTTGCTTGCAGCAACGTGCTATATGTTCTGAATGCCCGAATTGGGAATCTGTGTCAAAACTTTGTTAGGAATTATGAGATCCTTACTAGCTGGAAGTAAGGGAGATGGGGCATGAAGTTATTTCTAGGAGTTGGACACATACCAAGTTTAGCTCAGTTCTGGGCATCTTTGAAATACCTATACAAACTTGTTCCTACATAGTAACTTGCATCTTTGAATGAGAATGTGCTTGCTTACAGCAACGTGCTATATGTTCTGAATGCCCGAATTGGCAATCTGTGTCAAAACTTTGTTAGGAATTATGTGATCCTTACTAGCTGGAAGTAAGGGAGATGGTGCATGAAGTTATTTCTAGGAGTTGAACACATACCAAGTTTAGCTCAGTTCTGGGCATCTTTGAAATACCTATAGAAACTTGTTCCTACATAGTAACTTGCATCTTTGAATGAGAATGTGCTTGCTTACAGCAACGTGCTATATGTTCTGAATGAACGAATTGGGAATCTGTGTCAAAACTTTGTAAGTAATTATGTGATCCTTACTAGCTGGAAGTAAGGGAGATGGGGCATGAAGTTATTTCTTGGAGTTGGAGACATACCAAGTTTAGCTCAGTTCTGGGCATCTTTGAAATACCTATACAAACTTGTTCCTACATAGTAACTTGCAACTTTGAATGAGAATGTGCTTGCTTGCAGCAACGTGCTATATGTTCTGAATGCCCGATTTGGGAATCTGTGTCAAAACTTTGTTAGGAATTATGTGATCCTTACTAGCTGGAAGTAAGGGAGATGGAGCATGAAGTTATTTCTAGGAGTTGGACACATACCAAGTTTATCTCAGTTCTGGGCATCTTTGAAATACCTATACAAACTTGTTCCTACATAGTAACTTGCATCTTTGAATGAGAATGTGCTTGCTTACAGCAACGTGGTATATGTTCTGAATGCCCGAATTGGCAATCTGTGTCAAAACTTTGTTAGGAATTATGTGATCCTTACTAGCTGGAAGTAAGGGAGATGGGGCATGAAGTTATTTCTAGGAGTTGGACACATACCAAGTTTAGCTCAGTTCTGGGCATCTTTGAAATACCTATACAAACTTGTTCCTACATAGTAACTTGCATCTTTGAATGAGAATCTGCTTTCTTACAGCAACGTGCTATATGTTCTGAATGCCCGAATTGGGAATCTATGTCAAAACTTTGTTAGGAATTATGTGATCCTTACTAGCTGGAAGTAAGGGAGATGGGGCATGAAGTTATTTCTAGGAGTTGGACACATACCAAGTTTAGCTCAGTTCTGGGCATATTTGAAATACCTATACAAACTTGTTCCTACATAGTAACTTGCATCTTTGAATGAGAATGTGCTTGCTTACAGCAACGTGCTATATGTTCTGAATGCCCGAATTGGGAATCTGTGTCAAAACTTTGCTAGGAATTATGTGATCCTTACTAGCTGGAAGTAAGGGAGATGGGGCATGAAGTTATTTCTAGGAGTTGGACACATACCAAGTTTAGCTCAGTTCTGGGCATCTTTGAAATACCTATACAAACTTGTTCCTACATAGTAACTTGCAACTTTGAATGAGAATGTGCTTGCTTACAGCAACGTGCTATATGTTCTGAATGCCCGAATTGGGAATCTGTGTCAAAACTTTGTTAGGAATTATGTGATCCTTACTAGCTGGAAGTAAGGGAGATGGGGCATGAAGTTATTTCTAGGAGTTGGACACATACCAAGTTTAGCTCAGTTCTGGGCATCTTTGAAATACCTATACAAACTTGTTCCTACATAGTAACTTGCAACTTTGAATGAGAATGTGCTTGCTTACAGCAACGTGCTATATGTTCTGAATGCCCGAATTGGGAATCTGTGTCAAAACTTTGTTAGGAATTATGTGATCCTTACTAGCTGGAAGTAAGGGAGATGGGGCATGTAGTTATTTCTTGGAGTTGGAGACATACCGAGTTTAGCTCAGTTCTGGGCATCTTTGAAATACCTATACAAACTTGTTCCTACATAGTAACTTGCAACTTTGAATGAGAATGTGCTTGCTTACAGTAACGTGCTATATGTTCTGAATGCCCGAATTGGGAATCTGTGTCAAAACTTTGTTAGGAATTATGTGATCCTTACTAGCTGGAAGTAAGGGAGATGGGGCATGAAGTTATTTCTAGGAGTTGGACACATACCGAGTTTAGCTCAGTTCTGGGCATCTTTGAAATACCTATACAAACTTGTTCCTACCTAGTAACTTGCAACTTTGAATGAGAATGTGCTTGCTTGCAGCAACGTGCTATATGTTCTGAATGCCCGAATTGGGAATCTGTGTCAAAACTTTGTTAGGAATTATGTGATCCTTACTAGCTGGAAGTAAGGGAGATGGGGCATGAAGTTATTTCTAGGAGTTGGACACATACCAAGTTTAGCTCAGTTCTGGGCATCTTTGAAATACCTATACAAACTTGTTCCTACCTAGTAACTTGCATCTTTGAATGAGAATGTGCTTGCTTACAGCAACGTGCTATATGTTCTGAATGCCCGAATTGGCAATCTGTGTCAAAACTTTGTTAGGAATTATGAGATCCTTACTAGCTGGAAGTAAGGGAGATGGGGCATGAAGTTATTTCTAGGAGTTGGACACATACCAAGTTTAGCTCAGTTCTGGGCATCTTTGAAATACCTATACAAACTTGTTCCTACCTAGTAACTTGCATCTTTGAATGAGAATCTGCTTGCTTACACTAACGTGCTATATGTTCTGAATGCCCGAATTGGCAATCTGTGTCAAAACTTTGTTAGGAATTATGTGATCCTTACTAGCTGGAAGTAAGGGAGATGGAGCATGAAGTTATTTCTAGGAGTTGGACACATACCAAGTTTAGCTCAGTTCTGGGCATCTTTGAAATACCTATACAAACTTGTTCCTACATAGTAACTTGCATCTTTGAATGAGAATGTGCTTGCTTACAGCAACGTGCTATATGTTCTGAATGCCCGAATTGGCAATCTGTGTCAAAACTTTGTTAGGAATTATGTGATCCTTACTAGCTGGAAGTAAGGGAGATGGGGCATGAAGTTATTTCTAGGAGTTGGACACATACCAAGTTTAGCTCAGTTCTGGGCATCTTTGAAATACCTATACAAATTTGTTCCTACATAGTAACTTGCATCTTTGAATGAGAATCTGCTTTCTTACAGCAACGTGCTATATGTTCTGAATGCCCGAATTGGGAATCTATGTCAAAACTTTGTTAGGAATTATGTGATCCTTACTAGCTGGAAGTAAGGGAGATGGGGCATGAAGTTATTTCTAGGAGTTGGACACATACCAAGTTTAGCTCAGTTCTGGGCATATTTGAAATACCTATACAAACTTGTTCCTACATAGTAACTTGCATCTTTGAATGAGAATGTGCTTGCTTACAGCAACGTGCTATATGTTCTGAATGCCCGAATTGGGAATCTGTGTCAAAACTTTGTTAGGAATTATGTGATCCTTACTAGCTGGAAGTAAGGGAGATGGGGCATGAAGTTATTTCTAGGAGTTGGACACATACCAAGTTTAGCTCAGTTCTGGGCATCTTTGAAATACCTATACAAACTTGTTCCTACATAGTAACTTGCAACTTTGAATGAGAATGTGCTTGCTTACAGCAACGTGCTATATGTTCTGAATGCCCGAATTGGGAATCTGTGTCAAAACTTTGTTAGGAATTATGTGATCCTTACTAGCTGGAAGTAAGGGAGATGGGGCATGAAGTTATTTCTACGAGTTGGACACATACCGAGTTTAGCTCAGTTCTGGGCATCTTTGAAATACCTATACAAACTTGTTCCTACATAGTAACTTGCAACTTTGAATGAGAATGTGCTTGCTTACAGCAACGTGCTATATGTTCTGAATGCCCGAATTGGGAATCTGTGTCAAAACTTTGTTAGGAATTATGTGATCCTTACTAGCTGGAAGTAAGGGAGATGGGGCATGTAGTTATTTCTTGGAGTTGGAGACATACCGAGTTTAGCTCAGTTCTGGGCATCTTTGAAATACCTATACAAACTTGTTCCTACATAGTAACTTGCATCTTTGAATGAGAATGTGCTTGCTTACAGTAACGTGCTATATGTTCTGAATGCCCGAATTGGGAATCTGTGTCAAAACTTTGTTAGGAATTATGTGATCCTTACTAGCTGGAAGTAAGGGAGATGGGGCATGAAGTTATTTCTAGGAGTTGGACACATACCGAGTTTAGCTCAGTTCTGGGCATCTTTGAAATACCTATACAAACTTGTTCCTACCTAGTAACTTGCAACTTTGAATGAGAATGTGCTTGCTTGCAGCAACGTGCTATATGTTCTGAATGCCCGAATTGGGAATCTGTGTCAAAACTTTGTTAGGAATTATGTGATCCTTACTAGCTGGAAGTAAGGGAGATGGGGCATGAAGTTATTTCTAGGAGTTGGACACATACCAAGTTTAGCTCAGTTCTGGGCATCTTTGAAATACCTATACAAACTTGTTCCTACCTAGTAACTTGCATCTTTGAATGAGAATGTGCTTGCTTACAGCAACGTGCTATATGTTCTGAATGCCCGAATTGGCAATCTGTGTCAAAACTTTGTTAGGAATTATGAGATCCTTACTAGCTGGAAGTATGGGAGATGGGGCATGAAGTTATTTCTAGGAGTTGGACACATACCAAGTTTAGCTCAGTTCTGGGCATCTTTGAAATACCTATACAAACTTGTTCCTACCTAGTAACTTGCATCTTTGAATGAGAATCTGCTTGCTTACACTAACGTGCTATATGTTCTGAATGCCCGAATTGGCAATCTGTGTCAAAACTTTGTTAGGAATTATGTGATCCTTACTAGCTGGAAGTAAGGGAGATGGGGCATGAAGTTATTTCTAGGAGTTGGACACATACCAAGTTTAGCTCAGTTCTGGGCATCTTTGAAATACCTATACAAACTTGTTCCTACATAGTAACTTGCAACTTTGAATGAAAATGTGCCTGCTTACAGCAACGTGCTATATGTTCTGAATGCCCGAATTGGGAATCTGTGTCAAAACTTGGTTAGGAATTATGTGATCCTTACTAGCTGGAAGTAAGGGAGTTGGGGCATGAAGTTATTTCTAGGAGTTGGACACATACCAAGTTTAGCTCAGTTCTGGGCATCTTTGAAATACCTATACAAACTTGTTCCTACATAGTAACTTGCAACTTTGAATGAGAATGTGCCTGCTTACAGCAACGTGCTATATGTTCTGAATGCCCGAATTGGGAATCTGTGTCAAAACTTTGTTAGGAATTATGTGATCCTTACTAGCTGGAAGTAAGGGAGATGGGGCATGAAGTTATTTCTAGGAGTTGGACAAATACCAAGTTTAGCTCAGTTCTGGGCATCTTTGAAATACCTATACAAACTTGTTCCTACATAGTAACTTGCATCTTTGAATGAGAATCTGCTTGCTTACACTAACGTGCTATATGTTCTGAATGCCCGAATTGGCAATCTGTGTCAAAACTTTGTTAGGAATTATGTGATCCTTACTAGCTGGAAGTAAGGGAGATGGGGCATGAAGTTATTTCTAGGAGTTGGACACATACCAAGTTTAGCTCAGTTCTGGGCATCTTTGAAATACCTATACAAACTTGTTCCTACATAGTAACTTGCAACTTTGAATGAAAATGTGCCTGCTTACAGCAACGTGCTATATGTTCTGAATGCCCGAATTGGGAATCTGTGTCAAAACTTTGTTAGGAATTATGTGATCCTTACTAGCTGGAAGTAAGGGAGTTGGGGCATGAAGTTATTTCTAGGAGTTGGACACATACCAAGTTGAGCTCAGTTCTGGGCATCTTTGAAATACCTATACAAACTTGTTCCTACATAGTAACTTGCAACTTTGAATGAGAATGTGCCTGCTTACAGCAACGTGCTATATGTTCTGAATGCCCGAATTGGGAATCTGTGTCAAAACTTTGTTAGGAATTATGTGATCCTTACTAGCTGGAAGTAAGGGAGATGGGGCATGAAGTTATTTCTAGGAGTTGGACACATACCAAGTTTAGCTCAGTTCTGGGCATCTTTGAAATACCTATACAAACTTGTTCCTACATAGTAACTTGCATCTTTGAATGAGAATCTGCTTGCTTACAGCAACGTGCTATATGTTCTGAATGCCCGAATTGGCAATCTGTGTCAAAACTTTGTTAGGAATTATGTGATCCTTACTAGCTGGAAGTAAGGGAGATGGGGCATGAAGTTATTTCTAGGAGTTGGACACATACCAAGTTTAGCTCAGTTCTGGGCATCTTTGAAATACCTATACAAACTTGTTCCTACATAGTAACTTGCATCTTTGAATGAGAATCTGCTTGCTTACAGCAACGTGCTATATGTTCTGAATGCCCGAATTGGGAATCTGTGTCAAAACTTTGTTAGGAATTATGTGATCCTTACTAGCTGGAAGTAAGGGAGATGGGGCATGAAGTTATTTCTAGGAGTTGGACACATACCAAGTTTAGCTCAGTTCTGGGCATCTTTGAAATACCTATACAAACTTGTTCCTACATAGTAACTTGCTTCTTTGAATGAGAATCTGCTTGCTTACAGCAACGTGCTATATGTTCTGAATGCCCGAATTGGGAATCTGTGTCAAAACTTTGTTAGGAATTATGTGATCCTTACTAGCTGGAAGTAAGGGAGATGGGGCATGAAGTTATTTCTTGGAGTTGGACACATACCAAGTTTAGCTCAGTTCTGGGCATCTTTGAAATACCTATACAAACTTGTTCCTACCTAGTAACTTGCATCTTTGAATGAGAATGTGCTTGCTTACAGCAACGTGCTATATGTTCTGAATGCCCGAATTGGCAATCTGTGTCAAAACTTTGTTAGGATTATGTGATCCTTACTAGCTGGAAGTAAGGGAGATGGGGCATGAAGTTATTTCTAGGAGTTGGACACATACCAAGTTTAGCTCAGTTCTGGGCATCTTTGAAATACCTATACAAACTTGTTCCTACATAGTAACTTGCATCTTTGAATGAGAATCTGCTTGCTTACACTAACGTGCTATATGTTCTGAATGCCCGAATTGGGAATCTGTGTCAAAACTTTGTTAGGAATTATGTGATCCTTACTAGCTGGAAGTAAGGGAGATGGGGCATGAAGTTATTTCTAGGAGTTGGACACATACCAAGTTTAGCTCAGTTCTGGGCATCTTTGAAATACCTATACAAACTTGTTCCTACATAGTAACTTGCAACTTTGAATGAGAATGTGCCTGCTTACAGCAACGTGCTATATGTTCTGAATGCCCGAATTGGGAATCTGTGTCAAAACTTTGTTAGGAATTATGTGATCCTTACTAGCTGGAAGTAAGGGAGTTGGGGCATGAAGTTATTTCTAGGAGTTGGACACATACCAAGTTGAGCTCAGTTCTGGGCATCTTTGAAATACCTATACAAACTTGTTCCTACATAGTAACTTGCAACTTTGAATGAGAATGTGCCTGCTTACAGCAACGTGCTATATGTTCTGAATGCCCGAATTGGGAATCTGTGTCAAAACTTTGTTAGGAATTATGTGATCCTTACTAGCTGGAAGTAAGGCAGATGGGGCATGAAGTTATTTCTAGGAGTTGGACAAATACCAAGTTTAGCTCAGTTCTGGGCATCTTTGAAATACCTATACAAACTTGTTCCTACCTAGTAACTTGCATCTTTGAATGAGAATCTGCTTGCTTACACTAACGTGCTATATGTTCTGAATGCCCGAATTGGCAATCTGTGTCAAAACTTTGTTAGGAATTATGTGATCCTTACTAGCTGGAAGTAAGGGAGATGGGGCATGAAGTTATTTCTAGGAGTTGGACACATACCAAGTTTAGCTCAGTTCTGGGCATCTTTGAAATACCTATACAAACTTGTTCCTACATAGTAACTTGCAACTTTGAATGAAAATGTGCCTGCTTACAGCAACGTGCTATATGTTCTGAATGCCCGAATTGGGAATCTGTGTCAAAACTTTGTTAGGAATTATGTGATCCTTACTAGCTGGAAGTAAGGGAGTTGGGGCATGAAGTTATTTCTAGGAGTTGGACACATACCAAGTTGAGCTCAGTTCTGGGCATCTTTGAAATACCTATACAAACTTGTTCCTACATAGTAACTTGCAACTTTGAATGAGAATGTGCCTGCTTACAGCAACGTGCTATATGTTCTGAATGCCCGAATTGGGAATCTGTGTCAAAACTTTGTTAGGAATTATGTGATCCTTACTAGCTGGAAGTAAGGGAGATGGGGCATGAAGTTATTTCTAGGAGTTGGACAAATACCAAGTTTAGCTCAGTTCTGGGCATCTTTGAAATACCTATACAAACTTGTTCCTACATAGTAACTTGCATCTTTGAATGAGAATCTGCTTGCTTACACTAACGTGCTATATGTTCTGAATGCCCGAATTGGCAATCTGTGTCAAAACTTTGTTAGGAATTATGTGATCCTTACTAGCTGGAAGTAAGGGAGATGGGGCATGAAGTTATTTCTAGGAGTTGGACACATACCAAGTTTAGCTCAGTTCTGGGCATCTTTGAAATACCTATACAAACTTGTTCCTACATAGTAACTTGCAACTTTGAATGAAAATGTGCCTGCTTACAGCAACGTGCTATCTGTTCTGAATGCCCGAATTGGGAATCTGTGTCAAAACTTTGTTAGGAATTATGTGATCCTTACTAGCTGGAAGTAAGGGAGTTGGGGCATGAAGTTATTTCTAGGAGTTGGACACATACCAAGTTGAGCTCAGTTCTGGGCATCTTTGAAATACCTATACAAACTTGTTCCTACATAGTAACTTGCAACTTTGAATGAGAATGTGCCTGCTTACAGCAACGTGCTATATGTTCTGAATGCCCGAATTGGGAATCTGTGTCAAAACTTTGTTAGGAATTATGTGATCCTTACTAGCTGGAAGTAAGGGAGATGGGGCATGAAGTTATTTCTAGGAGTTGGACACATACCAAGTTTAGCTCAGTTCTGGGCATCTTTGAAATACCAATACAAACTTGTTCCTACATAGTAACTTGCATCTTTGAATGAGAATCTGCTTGCTTACAGCAACGTGCTATATGTTCTGAATGCCCGAATTGGCAATCTGTGTCAAAACTTTGTTAGGAATTATGTGATCCTTACTAGCTGGAAGTAAGGGAGATGGGGCATGAAGTTATTTCTAGGAGTTGGACACATACCAAGTTTAGCTCAGTTCTGGGCATATTTGAAATACCTATACAAACTTGTTCCTACATAGTAACTTGCATCTTTGAATGAGAATCTGCTTGCTTACAGCAACGTGCTATATGTTCTGAATGCCCGAATTGGGAATCTGTGTCAAAACTTTGTTAGGAATTATGTGATCCTTACTAGCTGGAAGTAAGGGAGATGGGGCATGAAGTTATTTCTAGGAGTTGGACACATACCAAGTTTAGCTCAGTTCTGGGCATCTTTGAAATACCTATACAAACTTGTTCCTACATAGTAACTTGCTTCTTTGAATGAGAATCTGCTTGCTTACAGCAACGTGCTATATGTTCTGAATGCCCGAATTGGGAATCTGTGTCAAAACTTTGTTAGGAATTATGTGATCCTTACTAGCTGGAAGTAAGGGAGATGGGGCATGAAGTTATTTCTTGGAGTTGGACACATACCAAGTTTAGCTCAGTTCTGGGCATCTTTGAAATACCTATACAAACTTATTCCTACCTAGTAACTTGCATCTTTGAATGAGAATGTGCTTGCTTACAGCAACGTGCTATATGTTCTGAATGCCCGAATTGGCAATCTGTGTCAAAACTTTGTTAGGATTATGTGATCCTTACTAGCTGGAAGTAAGGGAGATGGGGCATGAAGTTATTTCTAGGAGTTGGACACATACCAAGTTTAGCTCAGTTCTGGGCATCTTTGAAATACCTATACAAACTTGTTCCTACATAGTAACTTGCATCTTTGAATGAGAATCTGCTTGCTTACACTAACGTGCTATATGTTCTGAATGCCCGAATTGGGAATCTGTGTCAAAACTTTGTTAGGAATTATGTGATCCTTACTAGCTGGAAGTAAGGGAGATGGGGCATGAAGTTATTTCTAGGAGTTGGACACATACCAAGTTTAGCTCAGTTCTGGGCATCTTTGAAATACCTATACAAACTTGTTCCTACATAGTAACTTGCAACTTTGAATGAGAATGTGCCTGCTTACAGCAACGTGCTATATGTTCTGAATGAACGAATTGGGAATCTGTGTCAAATCTTTGTTAGGAATTATGTGATCCTTACTAGCTGGAAGTAAGGGAGATGGGGCATGAAGTTATTTCTAGGAGTTGGACACATACCAAGTTTAGCTCAGTTCTGGGCATCTTTGAAATACCTATACAAACTTGTTCCTACATAGTAACTTGCAACTTTGAATGAGAATGTGCCTGCTTACAGCAACGTGCTATATGTTCTGAATGCCCGAATTGGGAATCTGTGTCAAAACTTTGTTAGGAATTATGTGATCCTTACTAGCTGGAAGTAAGGGAGATGGGGCATGAAGTTATTTCTAGGAGTTGGACACATACCAAGTTTAGCTCAGTTCTGGGCATCTTTGAAATACCTATACAAACTTGTTCCTACATAGTAACTTGCAACTTTGAATGAAAATGTGCTTGCTTACAGCAACGTGCTGTATGTTCTGAATGCCCGAATTGGGAATCTGTGTCAAAACTTTGTTAGGAATCATGTGATCCTTACTAGCTGGAAGTAAGGGAGATGGGGCATGAAGTTATTTCTAGGAGTTGGACACATACCAAGTTTAGCTCAGTTCTGGGCATCTTTGAAATACCTATACAAACTTGTTCCTACATAGTAACTTGCAACTTTGAATGAAAATGTGCTTGCTTACAGCAACGTGCTGTATGTTCTGAATGCCCGAATTGGGAATCTGTGTCAAAACTTTGTTAGGAATCATGTGATCCTTACTAGCTGGAAGTAAGGGAGATGGGGCATGAAGTTATTTCTAGGAGTTGGACACATACCAAGTTTAGCTCAGTTCTGGGCATCTTTGAAATACCTATACAAACTTGTTCCTACATAGTAACTTGCAACTTTGAATGAAAATGTGCTTGCTTACAGCAACGTGCTGTATGTTCTGAATGCCCGAATTGGGAATCTGTGTCAAAACTTTGTTAGGAATCATGTGATCCTAACTAGCTGGAAGTAAGAGGGATGGGGCTTGAAGTTATTTCTAGGAGTTGGACACATACCAAGTTTAGCTCAGTTCTGGGCATCTTTGAAATACCTATACAAACTTGTTCTTACATAGTAACTTGCAACTTTGAATGAGAATGTGCTTGCTTGCAGCAACGTGCTATATGTTCTGAATGCCCGAATTGGGAATCTGTGTCAAAACTTTGTTAGGAATTATGAGATCCTTACTAGCTGGAAGTAAGGGAGATGGAGCATGAAGTTATATCTAGGAGTTGGACACATACCAAGTTTAGCTCAGTTCTGGGCATCTTTGAAATACCTATACAAACTTGTTCCTACCTAGTAACTTGCATCTTTGAAGAGAATGTGCTTGCTTACAGCAACGTGCTATATGTTCTGAATGCCCGAATTGGCAATCTGTGTCAAAACTTTGTTAGGAAATATGTGATCCTTACTAGCTGGAAGGAAGGGAGATGGGGCATGAAGTTATTTCTAGGAGTTGGACACATACCAAGTTTAGCTCAGTTCTGGGCATCCTTGAAATACCTATACAAACTTGTTCCTACATAGTAACTTGCATCTTTGAATGAGAATCTGCTTGCTTACACTAACGTGCTATATGTTCTGAATGCCCGAATTGGGAATCTGTGTCAAAACTTTGTTAGGATTTATGTGATCCTTACTAGCTGGAAGTAAGGGAGATGGGGCATGAAGTTATTTCTAGGAGTTGGACACATACCAAGTTTAGCTCAGTTCTGGGCATCTTTGAAATACCTATACAAACTTGTACCTACATAGTAACTTGCATCTTTGAATGAGAATGTGCTTGCTTACAGCAACGTGCTATATGTTCCGAATGCCCGAATTGGCAATCTGTGTCAAAACTTTGTTAGGAATTATGTGATCCTTACTAGCTGGAAGTAAGGGAGATGGGGCATGAAGTTATTTCTAGGAGTTGGACACATACCAAGTTTAGCTCAGTTCTGGGCATCTTTGAAATACCTATACAAACTTGTTCCTACCTAGTAACTTGCATCTTTGAATGAGAATCTGCTTGCTTACACTAACGTGCTATATGTTCTGAATGCCCGAATTGGCAATCTGTGTCAAAACTTTGTTAGGAATTATGTGATCCTTACTAGCTGGAAGTAAGGGAGATGGGGCATGAAGTTATTTCTAGGAGTTGGACACATACCAAGTTTAGCTCAGTTCTGGGCATCTTTGAAATACCTATACAAACTTGTTCCTACATAGTAACTTGCAACTTTGAATGAAAATGTGCCTGCTTACAGCAACGTGCTATATGTTCTGAATGCCCGAATTGGGAATCTGTGTCAAAACTTTGTTAGGAATTATGTGATCCTTACTAGCTGGAAGTAAGGGAGTTGGGGCATGAAGTTATTTCTAGGAGTTGGACACATAGCAAGTTTAGCTCAGTTCTGGGCATCTTTGAAATACCTATACAAACTTGTTCCTACATAGTAACTTGCAACTTTGAATGAGAATGTGCCTGCTTACAGCAACGTGCTATATGTTCTGAATGCCCGAATTGGGAATCTGTGTCAAAACTTTGTTAGGAATTATGTGATCCTTACTAGCTGGAAGTAAGGGAGATGGGGCATGAAGATATTTCTAGGAGTTGGACAAATACCAAGTTTAGCTCAGTTCTGGGCATCTTTGAAATACCTATACAAACTTGTTCCTACACAGTAACTTGCATCTTTGAATGAGAATCTGCTTGCTTACACTAACGTGCTATATGTTCTGAATGCCCGAATTGGCAATCTGTGTCAAAACTTTGTTAGGAATTATGTGATCCTTACTAGCTGGAAGTAAGGGAGATGGGGCATGAAGTTATTTCTAGGAGTTGGACACATACCAAGTTTAGCTCAGTTCTGGGCATCTTTGAAATACCTATACAAACTTGTTCCTACATAGTAACTTGCAACTTTGAATGAAAATGTGCCTGCTTACAGCAACGTGCTATATGTTCTGAATGCCCGAATTGGGAATCTGTGTCAAAACTTTGTTAGGAATTATGTGATCCTTACTAGCTGGAAGTAAGGGAGTTGGGGCATGAAGTTATTTCTAGGAGTTGGACACATACCAAGTTGAGCTCAGTTCTGGGCATCTTTGAAATACCTATACAAACTTGTTCCTACATTGTAACTTGCAA
Source organism: Diceros bicornis minor (assembly GCF_020826845.1). Lineage (NCBI taxonomy): Eukaryota > Metazoa > Chordata > Mammalia > Perissodactyla > Rhinocerotidae > Diceros > Diceros bicornis. Next base: position 245,736 of record NW_026691122.1, on the reverse strand, counting down.
CTTTGAATGAGAATGTGCCTGCTTACAGCAACGTGCTATATGTTCTGAATGCCCGAATTGGGAATCTGTGTCAAAACTTTGTTAGGAATTATGTGATCCTTACTAGCTGGAAGTAAGGGAGATGGGGCATGAAGTTATTTCTAGGAGTTGGACACATACCAAGTTTAGCTCAGTTCTGGGCATCTTTGAAATACCTATACAAACTTGTTCCTACATAGTAACTTGCATCTTTGAATGAGAATCTGCTTGCTTACAGCAACGTGCTATATGTTCTGAATGCCCGAATTGGCAATCTGTGTCAAAACTTTGTTAGGAATTATGTGATGCTTACTAGCTGGAAGTAAGGGAGATGGGGCATGAAGTTATTTCTAGGAGTTGGACACATACCAAGATTAGCTCAGTTCTGGGCATCTTTGAAATACCTATACAAACTTGTTCCTACATAGTAACTTGCTTCTTTTAATGAGAATCTGCTTGCTTACAGCAACGTGCTATATGTTCTGAATGCCCGAATTGGGAATCTGTGTCAAAACTTTGTTAGGAATTATGTGATCCTTACTAGCTGGAAGTAAGGGAGATGGGGCATGAAGTTATTTCTTGGAGTTGGACACATACCAAGTTTAGCTCAGTTCTGGGCATCTTTGAAATACCTATACAAACTTGTTCCTACCTAGTAACTTGCATCTTTGAATGAGAATGTGCTTGCTTACAGCAACGTGCTATATGTTCTGAATGCCCGAATTGGCAATCTGTGTCAAAACTTTGTTAGGATTATGTGATCCTTACTAGCTGGAAGTAAGGGAGATGGGGCATGAAGTTATTTCTAGGAGTTGGACACATACCAAGTTTAGCTCAGTTCTGGGCATCTTTGAAATACCTATACAAACTTGTTCCTACATAGTAACTTGCATCTTTGAATGAGAATCTGCTTGCTTACACTAACGTGCTATATGTTCTGAATGCCCGAATTGGGAATCTGTGTCAAAACTTTGTTAGGAATTATGTGATCCTTACTAGCTGGAAGTAAGGGAGATGGGGCATGAAGTTATTTCTAGGAGTTGGACACATACCAAGTTTAGCTCAGTTCTGGGCATCTTTGAAATACCTATACAAACTTGTTCCTACATAGTAACTTGCAACTTTGAATGAGAATGTGCCTGCTTACAGCAACGTGCTATATGTTCTGAATGAACGAATTGGGAATCTGTGTCAAATCTTTGTTAGGAATTATGTGATCCTTACTAGCTGGAAGTAAGGGAGATGGGGCATGAAGTTATTTCTAGGAGTTGGACACATACCAAGTTTAGCTCAGTTCTGGGCATCTTTGAAATACCTATACAAACTTGTTCCTACATAGTAACTTGCAACTTTGAATGAGAATGTGCCTGCTTACAGCAACGTGCTATATGTTCTGAATGCCCGAATTGGGAATCTGTGTCAAAACTTTGTTAGGAATTATGTGATCCTTACTAGCTGGAAGTAAGGGAGATGGGGCATGAAGTTATTTCTAGGAGTTGGACACATACCAAGTTTAGCTCAGTTCTGGGCATCTTTGAAATACCTATACAAACTTGTTCCTACATAGTAACTTGCATCTTTGAATGAGAATCTGCTTGCTTACAGCAACGTGCTATATGTTCTGAATGCCCGAATTGGGAATCTGTGTCAAAACTTTGTTAGGAATTATGTGATCCTTACCAGATGGAAGTAAGGGAGATGGGGCATGAAGTTATTTCTAGGAGTTGGACACATACCAAGTTTAGCTCAGTTCTGGGCATCTTTGAAATACCTATACAAACATGTTCCTTCATAGTAACTTGCAACTTTGAATGAAAATGTGCTTGCTTACAGCAACGTGCTGTATGTTCTGAATGCCCGAATTGGGAATCTGTGTCAAAACTTTGTTAGGAATCATGTGATCCTTACTAGCTGGAAGTAAGGGAGATGGGGCATGAAGTTATTTCTAGGAGTTGGACACATACCAAGTTTAGCTCAGTTCTGGGCATCTTTGAAATACCTATACAAACTTGTTCCTACATAGTAACTTGCAACTTTGAATGAAAATGTGCTTGCTTACAGCAACGTGCTGTATGTTCTGAATGCCCGAATTGGGAATCTGTGTCAAAACTTTGTTAGGAATCATGTGATCCTTACTAGCTGGAAGTAAGGGAGATGGGGCATGAAGTTATTTCTAGGAGTTGGACACATACCAAGTTTAGCTCAGTTCTGGGCATCTTTGAAATACCTATACAAACTTGTTCCTACATAGTAACTTGCAACTTTGAATGAAAATGTGCTTGCTTACAGCAACGTGCTGTATGTTCTGAATGCCCGAATTGGGAATCTGTGTCAAAACTTTGTTAGGAATCATGTGATCCTTACTAGCTGGAAGTAAGAGGGATGGGGCTTGAAGTTATTTCTAGGAGTTGGACACATACCAAGTTTAGCTCAGTTCTGGGCATCTTTAAAATACCTATACAAACTTGTTCCTACATAGTAACTTGCAACTTTGAATGAGAATGTGCTTGCTTGCAGCAACGTGCTATATGTTCTGAATGCCCGAATTGGGAATCTGTGTCAAAACTTTGTTAGGAATTATGAGATCCTTACTAGCTGGAAGTAAGGGAGATGGAGCATGAAGTTATTTCTAGGAGTTGGACACATACCAAGTTTAGCTCAGTTCTGGGCATCTTTGAAATACCTATACAAACTTGTTCCTACCTAGTAACTTGCATCTTTGAAGAGAATGTGCTTGCTTACAGCAACGTGCTATATGTTCTGAATGCCCGAATTGGCAATCTGTGTCAAAACTTTGTTAGGAAATATGTGATCCTTACTAGCTGGAAGTAAGGGAGATGGGGCATGAAGTTATTTCTAGGAGTTGGACACATACCAAGTTTAGCTCAGTTCTGGACATCTTTGAAATACCTATACAAACTTGTTCCTACATAGTAACTTGCATCTTTGAATGAGAATCTGCTTGCTTACACTAACGTGCTATATGTTCTGAATGCCCGAATTGGGAATCTGTGTCAAAACTTTGTTAGGAATTATGTGATCCTTACTAGCTGGAAGTAAGGGAGATGGGGCATGAAGTTATTTCTAGGAGTTGGACACATACCAAGTTTAGCTCAGTTCTGGGCATCTTTGAAATACCTATACAAACTTGTACCTACATAGTAACTTGCATCTTTGAATGAGAATGTGCTTGCTTACAGCAACGTGCTATATGTTCCGAATGCCCGAATTGGGAATCTGTGTCAAAACTTTGTTAGGAATTATGTGATCCTTACTAGCTGGAAGTAAGGGAGATGGGGCATGAAGTTATTTCTAGGAGTTGGACACATACCAAGTTTAGCTCAGTTCTGGGCATCTTTGAAATACCTATACAAACTTGTTCCTACATAGTAACTTGCATCTTTGAATGAGAATCTGCTTGCTTACAGCAACGTGCTATATGTTCTGAATGCCCGAATTGGGAATCTGTGTCAAAACTTTGTTAGGAATTATGTGATCCTTACTAGCTGGAAGTAAGGGAGATGGGGCATGAAGTTATTTCTAGGAGTTGGACACATACCAAGTTTAGCTCAGTTCTGGGCATCTTTGAAATACCTATACAAACTTGTTCCTACATAGTAACTTGCAACTTTGAATGAAAATGTGCTTGCTTACAGCAACGTGCTGTATGTTCCGAATGCCCGAATTGGGAATCTGTGTCAAAACTTTGTTAGGAATTATGTGATCCTTACTAGCTGGAAGTAAGGGAGATGGGGCATGAAGTTATTTCTAGGAGTTGGACACATACCAAGTTTAGCTCAGTTCTGGGCATCTTTGAAATACCTATACAAACTTGTTCCTACATAGTAACTTGCAACTTTGAATGAAAATGTGCTTGCTTACAGTAACGTGCTATATGTTCTGAATGCCCGAATTGGGAATCTGTGTCAAAACTTCGTTAGGAATTATGTGATCCTTACTAGCTGGAAGTAAGGGAGATGGGGCATGAAGTTATTTCTAGGAGTTGGACACATACCAAGTTTAGCTCAGTTCTGGGTAACTTTGAAATACCTATACAAACTTGTTCCTACATAGTAACTTGCAACTTTGAATGAAAATGTGCTTGCTTACAGCAACGTGCTATATGTTCTGAATGCCCGAATTGGGAATCTGTGTCAAAACTTCGTTAGGAATTATGTGATCCTTACTAGCTGGAAGTAAGGGAGATGGGGCATGAAGTTATTTCTAGGAGTTGGACACATACCAAGTTTAGCTCAGTTCTGGGCATCTTTGAAATACCTATACAAACTTGTTCCTACATAGTAACTTGCATCATTAATGAGAATCTGCTTGCTTGCAGCAACGTGCTATATGTTCTGAATGCCCGAATAGGGAATCTGTGTCAAAACTTTGTTAGGAATTATGTGATCCTTACTAGCTGGAAGTAAGGGAGATGGGGCATGAAGTTATTTCTAGGAGTTGGACACATAGCAAGTTTAGCTCAGTTCTGGGCATCTTTGAAATACCTATACAAACTTGTTCCTACATAGTAACTTGCAACTTTGAATGAGAATGTGCTTGCTTGCAGCAACGTGCTATATGTTCTGAATGCCCGAATTGGGAATCTGTGTCAAAACTTTGTTAGGAATTATGAGATCCTTACTAGCTGGAAGTAAGGGAGATGGAGCATGAAGTTATTTCTAGGAGTTGGACACATACCAAGTTTAGCTCAGTTCTGGGCATCTTTGAAATACCTATACAAACTTGTTCCTACCTAGTAACTTGCATCTTTGAAGAGAATGTGCTTGCTTACAGCAACGTGCTATATGTTCTGAATGCCCGAATTGGCAATCTGTGTCAAAACTTTGTTAGGAAATATGTGATCCTTACTAGCTGGAAGTAAGGGAGATGGGGCATGAAGTTATTTCTAGGAGTTGGACACATAGCAAGTTTAGCTCAGTTCTGGGCATCTTTGAAATACCTATACAAACTTGTTCCTACATAGTAACTTGCATCTTTGAATGAGAATCTGCTTGCTTACACTAACGTGCTATATGTTCTGAATGCCCGAATTGGGAATCTGTGTCAAAACTTTGTTAGGAATTATGTGATCCTTACTAGCTGGAAGTAAGGGAGATGGGGCATGAAGTTATTTCTAGGAGTTGAACACATACCAAGTTTAGCTCAGTTCTGGGCATCTTTGAAATACCTATACAAACTTGTACCTACATAGTAACTTGCATCTTTGAATGAGAATGTGCTTGCTTACAGCAACGTGCTATATGTTCCGAATGCCCGAATTGGCAATCTGTGTCAAAACTTTGTTAGGAATTATGTGATCCTTACTAGCTGGAAGTAAGGGAGATGGGGCATGAAGTTATTTCTAGGAGTTGGACACATACCAAGTTTAGCTCAGTTCTGGGCATCTTTGAAATACCTATACAAACTTGTTCCTACATAGTAACTTGCAACTTTGAATGAGAATGTGCCTGCTTACAGCAACGTGCTATATGTTCCGAATGCCCGAATTGGGAATCTGTGTCAAAACTTTGTTAGGAATTATGTGATCCTTACTAGCTGGAAGTAAGGGAGATGGGGCATGAAGTTATTTCTAGGAGTTGGACACATACCAAGTTTAGCTCAGTTCTGGGCATCTTTGAAATACCTATACAAACTTGTTCCTACATAGTAACTTGCATCTTTGAATGAGAATCTGCTTGCTTACAGCAACGTGCTATATGTTCTGAATGCCCGAATTGGGAATCTGTGTCAAAACTTTGTTAGGAATTATGTGATCCTTACTAGCTGGAAGTAAGGGAGATGGGGCATGAAGTTATTTCTAGGAGTTGGACACATACCAAGTTTAGCTCAGTTCTGGGCATCTTTGAAATACCTATACAAACTTGTTCCTACATAGTAACTTGCAACTTTGAATGAAAATGTGCTTGCTTACAGCAACGTGCTGTATGTTCCGAATGCCCGAATTGGGAATCTGTGTCAAAACTTTGTTAGGAATTATGTGATCCTTACTAGCTGGAAGTAAGGGAGATGGGGCATGAAGTTATTTCTAGGAGTTGGACACATACCAAGTTTAGCTCAGTTCTGGGCATCTTTGAAATACCTATACAAACTTGTTCCTACATAGTAACTTGCAACTTTGAATGAAAATGTGCTTGCTTACAGTAACGTGCTATATGTTCTGAATGCCCGAATTGGGAATCTGTGTCAAATCTTCGTTAGGAATTATGTGATCCTTACTAGCTGGAAGTAAGGGAGATGGTGCATGAAGTTATTTCTAGGAGTTGGACACATACCAAGTTTAGCTCAGTTCTGGGTAACTTTGAAATACCTATACAAACTTGTTCCTACATAGTAACTTGCAACTTTGAATGAAAATGTGCTTGCTTACAGCAACGTGCTATATGTTCTGAATGCCCGAATTGGGAATCTGTGTCAAAACTTCGTTAGGAATTATGTGATCCTTACTAGCTGGAAGTAAGGGAGATGGGGCATGAAGTTATTTCTAGGAGTTGGACACATACCAAGTTTAGCTCAGTTCTGGGCATCTTTGAAATACCTATATAAACTTGTTCCTACATAGTAACTTGCATCATTAATGAGAATCTGCTTGCTTGCAGCAACGTGCTATATGTTCTGAATGCCCGAATAGGGAATCTGTGTCAAAACTTTGTTAGGAATTATGTGATCCTTACTAGCTGGAAGTAAGGGAGATGGGGCATGAAGTTATTTCTAGGAGTTGGACACATAGCAAGTTTAGCTCAGTTCTGGGCATCTTTGAAATACCTATACAAACTTGTTCCTACATAGTAACTTGCAACTTTGAATGAGAATGTGCTTGCTTACAGCAACGTGCTATATGTTCTGAATGCCCGAATTGGGAATCTGTGTCAAATCTTTGTTAGGAATCATGTGATCCTTACTAGCTGGAAGTAAGGGAGATGGGGCATGAAGTTATTTCTAGGAGTTGGACACATACCAAGTTTAGCTCAGTTCTGGGCATCTTTGAAATACCTATACAAACTTGTTCCTACATAGTAACTTGCAACTTTGAAGGAGAATGTGCCTGCTTACAGCAACATGCTATATGTTCTGAATGCCCGAATTGGGAAACTGTGTCAAAACTTTGTTAGGAATTATGTGATCCTTACTAGCTGGAAGTAAGGGAGATGGGGCATGAAGTTATTTCTAGGAGTTGGACACATACCAAGTTTAGCTCAGTTCTGGGCATCTTTGAAATACCTATACAAACTTGTTCCTACATAGTAACTTGCATCTTTGAATGAGAATCTGCTTGCTTACAGCAACGTGCTATATGTTCTGAATGCCCGAATTGGGAATCTGTGTCAAAACTTTGTTAGGAATTATGTGATCCTTACTAGCTGGAAGTAAGGGAGATGGGGCATGAAGTTATTTCTAGGAGTTGGACACATACCGAGTTTAGCTCAGTTCTGGGCATCTTTGAAATACCTATACAAACTTGTTCCTACATAGTAACTTGCAACTTTCAATGAGAATGTGCTTGCTTACAGCAACGTGCTATATGTTCTGAATGCCCGAATTGGGAATCTGTGTCAAAACTTTGTTAGGAATTATGTGATCCTTACTACCTGGAAGTAAGGGAGATGGGGCATGAAGTTATTTCTAGGAGTTGGACACATACCGAGTTTAGCTCAGTTCTGGGCATCTTTGAAATACCTATACAAACTTGTTCCTACATAGTAACTTGCAACTTTGAATGAGAATGTGCTTGCTTACAGCAACGTGCTATATGTTCTGAATGCCCGAATTGGGAATCTGTGTCAAAACTTTGTTAGGAATTATGTGATCCTTACTAGCTGGAAGTAAGGGAGATGGGGCATGAAGATATTTCTTGGAGTTGGAGCCATACCGAGTTTAGCTCAGTTCTGGGCATCTTTGAAATACCTATACAAACTTGTTCCTACATAGTAACTTGCATCTTTGAATGAGAATGTGCTTGCTTACAGTAACGTGCTATATGTTCTGAATGCCCGAATTGGCAATCTGTGTCAAAACTTTGTTAGGAATTATGTGATCCTTACTAGCTGGAAGTAAGGGAGATGGGGCATGAAGTTATTTCTAGGAGTTGGACACATACCGAGTTTAGCTCAGTTCTGGGCATCTTTGAAATACCTATACAAACTTGTTCCTACATAGTAACTTGCATCTTTGAATGAGAATCTGCTTGCTTACAGCAACGTGCTATATGTTCTGAATGCCCGAATTGGCAATCTGTGTCAAAACTTTGTTAGGAATTATGTGATCCTTACTAGCTGGAAGTAAGGGAGATGGGGCATGAAGTTATTTCTAGGAGTTGGACACATACCGAGTTTAGCTCAGTTCTGGGCATCTTTGAAATACCTATACAAACTTGTTCCTACATAGTAACTTGCAACATTGAATGAAAATGTGCTTGCTTACAGCAACGTGCTATATGTTCTGAATGAACGAATTGGGAATCTGTGTCAAAACTTTGTTAGGAATTATGTGATCCTTACTAGCTGGAAGTAAGGGAGATGGGGCATGAAGTTATTTCTAGGAGTTGGACACATACCAAGTTTAGCTCAGTTCTGGGCATCTTTGAAATACCTATACAAACTTGTTCCTACATAGTAACTTGCATCTTTGAATGAAAATGTGCCTGCTTACAGCAACGTGCTATATGTTCTGAATGCCCGAATTGGGAATCTGTGTCAAAACTTTGTTAGGAATTATGTGATCCTTACTAGCTGGAAGTAAGGGAGATGGGGCATGAAGTTATTTCTTGGAGTTGGACACATACCAAGTTTAGCTCAGTTCTGGGCATCTTTGAAATACCTATACAAACTTGTTCCTACCTAGTAACTTGCATCTTTGAATGAGAATGTGCTTGCTTACAGCAACGTGCTATATGTTCTGAATGCCCGAATTGGCAATCTGTGTCAAAACTTTGTTAGGATTATGTGATCCTTACTAGCTGGAAGTAAGGGAGATGGGGCATGAAGTTATTTCTAGGAGTTGGACACATACCAAGATTAGCTCAGTTCTGGGCATCTTTGAAATACCTATACAAACTTGTTCCTACCTAGTAACTTGCATCTTTGAATGAGAATCTGCTTGCTTACACTAACGTGCTATATGTTCTGAATGCCCGAATTGGGAATCTGTGTCAAAACTTTGTTAGGAATTATGTGATCCTTACTAGCTGGAAGTAAGGGAGATGGGGCATGAAGTTATTTCTAGGAGTTGGACACATACCAAGTTTAGCTCAGTTCTGGGCATCTTTGAAATACCTATACAAACTTGTTCCTACATAGTAACTTGCAACTTTGAATGAAAATGTGCCTGCTTACAGCAACGTGCTATATGTTCTGAATGCCCGAATTGGCAGTCTGTGTCCAAACTTTGTTAGGAATTATGTGATCCTTACTAGCTGGAAGTAAGGGAGATGGGGCATGAAGTTATTTCTAGGAGTTGGACACATACCAAGTTTAGCTCAGTTCTGGGCATCTTTGAAATACCTATACAAACTTGTTCCTACATAGTAACTTGCATCTTTGAATGAGAATGTGCCTGCTTACAGCAACGTCCTATATGTTCTGAATGCCCGAATTGGGAATCTGTGTCAAAACTTTGTTAGGAATTATGTGATCCTTACTAGATGGAAGTAAGGGAGATGGGGCATGAAGTTATTTCTAGGAGTTGGACACATACCAAGTTTAGCTCAGTTCTGGGCATCTTTGAAATACCTATACAAACTTGTTCCTACATAGTAACTTGCAACTTTGAATGAGAATGTGCCTGCTTACAGCAACGTGCTATATGTTCTGAATGCCCGAATTGGGAATCTGTGTCAAAACTTTGTTAGGAATTATGTGATCCTTACTAGCTGGAAGTAAGGGAGATGGGGCATGAAGTTATTTCTAGGAGTTGGACACATACCGAGTTTAGCTCAGTTCTGGGCATCTTTGAAATACCTATACAAACTTGTTCCTACATAGTAACTTGCAACATTGAATGAAAATGTGCTTGCTTACAGCAACGTGCTATATGTTCTGAATGAACGAATTGGGAATCTGTGTCAAAACTTTGTTAGGAATTATGTGATCCTTACTAGCTGGAAGTAAGGGAGATGGGGCATGAAGTTATTTCTTGGAGTTGGACACATACCAAGTTTAGCTCAGTTCTGGGCATCTTTGAAATACCTATACAAACTTGTTCCTACATAGTAACTTGCATCTTTGAATGAGAATCTGCTTGCTTACAGCAACGTGCTATATGTTCTGAATGCCCGAATTGGGAATCTGTGTCAAAACTTTGTTAGGAATTATGTGATCCTTACTAGCTGGAAGTAAGGGAAATGGGGCATGAAGTTATTTCTAGGAGTTGGACACATACCAAGTTTAGCTCAGTTCTGGGCATCTTTGAAATACCTATACAAACTTGTTCCTACATAGTAACTTGCAACTTTGAATGACAATGTGCTTGCTTACAGCAACGTGCTGTATGTTCTGAATGCCCGAATTGGGAATCTGTGTCAAAACTTTGTTAGGAATTATGTGATCCTTACTAGCTGGAAGTAAGGGAGATGGGGCATGAAGTTATTTCTAGGAGTTGGACACATACCAAGTTTAGCTCAGTTCTGGGCATCTTTGAAATACCTATACAAACTTGTTCCTACATAGTAACTTGCAACTTTGAATGACAATGTGCTCGCTTACAGCAACGTGCTATATGTTCTGAATGCCCGAATTGGGAATCTGTGTCAAAACTTTGTTAGGAATTATGTGATCCTTACTAGCTGGAAGTAAGGGAGATGGGGCATGAAGATATTTCTAGGAGTTGGACACATACCAAGTTTAGCTCAGTTCTGGGCATCTTTGAAATACCTATACAAACTTGTTCCTACATAGTAACTTGCAACTTTGAATGAAAATGTGCTCGTTTACAGCAACGTGCTATATGTTCTGAATGCCCGAATTGGGAATCTGTGTCAAAACTTTGTTAGGAATAATGTGATCCTTACTAGCTGGAAGAAAGGGAGATGGGGCATGAAGTTATTTCTAGGAGTTAGACACATACCAAGTTTAGCTCAGTTCTGGGCATCTTTGAAATACCTATACAAACTTGTTCCTACATAGTAACTTGCAACTTTGAATGAGAATGTGCTTGCTTACAGCAACGTGCTATATGTTCTGAATGCCCGAATTGGGAATCTGTGTCAAAACTTTGTTAGGAATTATGTGATCCTTACTAGCTGGAAGTAAGGGAGATGGGGCATGAAGTTATTTCTAGGAGTTGGACACATACCAAGTTTAGCTCAGTTCTGGGCATCTTTGAAATACCTATACAAACTTGTTCCTACATAGTAACTTGAACCTTTGAATGAGAATGTGCTTGCTTACAGCAACGTGCTATATGTTCTGAATGCCCGAATTGGGAATCTGTGTCAAATCTTTGTTAGGAATCATGTGATCCTTACTAGCTGGAAGTAAGGGAGATGGGGCATGAAGTTATTTCTAGGAGTTGGACACATACCAAGTTTAGCTCAGTTCTGGGCATCTTTGAAATACCTATACAAACTTGTTCCTACATAGTAACTTGCACCTTTGAATGAGAATGTGCTTGCTTACAGCAACGTGGTATATGTTCTGAATGCCCGAATTGGGAATCTGTGTCAAATCTTTGTTAGGAATCATGTGATCCTTACTAGCTGGAAGTAAGGGAGATGGGGCATGAAGTTATTTCTAGGAGTTTTACACATACCAAGTTTAGCTCAGTTCTGGGCATCTTTGAAATACCTATACAAACTTGTTCCTACATAGTAACTTGCAACTTTGAAGGAGAATGTGCTTGCTTACAGCAACGTGCTATATGTTCTGAATGCCCGAATTGGGAATCTGTGTCAAAACTTTGTTAGGAATCATGTGATCCTTACTAGCTGGAAGTAAGGGAGATGGGGCATGAAGTTATTTCTAGGAGTTGGACACATACCAAGTTTAGCTCAGTTCTGGGCATCTTTGAAATACCTATACAACCTTGTTCCTACATAGTAACTTGCAACTTTGAATGAAAATGTGCTTGCTTACAGCAACGTGCTATATGTTCTGAATGCCCGAATTGGGAATCTGTGTCAAAACTTTGTTAGGAATTATGTGATCCTTACTAGCTGGAAGTAAGGGAGATGGGGCATGAAGTTATTTCTAGGAGTTGGACACATACCAAGTTTAGCTCAGTTCTGGGCATCTTTGAAATACCTATACAAACTTGTTCCTACCTAGTAACTTGCATCTTTGAATGAGAATGTGCTTGCTTACAGCAACGTGCTATATGTTCTGAATGCCCGAATTGGCAATCTGTGTCAAAACTTTGTTAGGAATTATGTGATGCTTACTAGCTGGAAGTAAGGGAGATGGGGCATGAAGTTATTTCTAGGATTTGGACACATACCAAGTTTAGCTCAGTTCTGGGCATCTTTGAAATACCTATACAAACTTGTTCCTACATAGTAACTTGCTTCTTTGAATGAGAATCTGCTTGCTTACACTAACGTGCTATATGTTCTGAATGCCCGAATTGGGAATCTGTGTCAAAACTTTGTTAGGAATTATGTGATCCTTACTAGCTGGAAGTAAGGGAGATGGGGCATGAAGTTATTTCTAGGAGTTGGACACATACCAAGTTTAGCTCAGTTCTGGGCATCTTTGAAATACCTATACAAACTTGTTCCTACATAGTAACTTGCATCTTTGAATGAGAATGTGCCTGCTTACAGCAACGTGCTATATGTTCTGAATGCCCGAATTGGCAATCTGTGTCAAAACTTTGTTAGGAATTATGTGATCCTTACTAGCTGGAAGTAAGGGAGATGGGGCATGAAGTTATTTCTAGGAGTTGGACACATACCAAGTTTAGCTCAGTTCTGGGCATCTTTGAAATACCTATACAAACTTGTTCCTACATAGTAACTTGCAACTTTGAATGAGAATGTGCCTGCTTACAGCAACGTGCTATATGTTCTGAATGCCCGAATTGGGAATCTGTGTCAAAACTTTGTTAGGAATTATGTGATCCTTACTAGCTGGAAGTAAGGAGATGGGGCATGAAGTTATTTCTAGGAGTTGGACACATACCAAGTTTAGCTCAGTTCTGGGCATCTTTGAAATACCTATACAAACTTGTTCCTACATAGTAACTTGCAACTTTGAATGAGAATCTGCTTGCTTACAGCAACGTGCTATATGTTCTGAATGCCCGAATTGGGAATCTGTGTCAAAACTTTGTTAGGAATTATGTGATCCTTACTAGCTGGAAGTAAGGGAGATGGGGCATGAAGTTATTTCTAGGAGTTGGACACATACCAAGTTTAGCTCAGTTCTGGGCATCTTTGAAATACCTATACAAACTTGTTCCTACATAGTAACTTGCAACTTTGAATGAAAATGTGCTTGCTTACAGCAACGTGCTGTATGTTCTGAATGCCCGAATTGGGAATCTGTGTCAAAACTTTGTTAGGAATCATGTGATCCTTACTAGCTGGAAGTAAGGGAGATGTGGCATGAAGTTATTTCTAGGAGTTGGACACATACCAAGTTTAGCTCAGTTCTGGGCATCTTTGAAATACCTATACAAACTTGTTCCTACATAGTAACTTGCAACTTTGAATGAGAATGTGCTTGCTTACAGCAACGTGCTGTATGTTCTGAATGCCCGAATTGGGAATCTGTGTCAAAACTTTGTTAGGAATCATGTGATCCTTACTAGCTGGAAGTAAGGGAGATGGGGCATGAAGTTATTTCTAGGAGTTGGACACATACCAAGTTTAGCTCAGTTCTGGGCATCTTTGAAATACCTATACAAACTTGTTCCTACATAGTAACTTGCAACTTTGAATGAAAATGTGCTTGCTTACAGCAACGTGCTGTATGTTCTGAATGCCCGAATTGGGAATCTGTGTCAAAACTTTGTTAGGAATCATGTGATCCTTACTAGCTGGAAGTAAGGGAGATGGGGCATGAAGTTATTTCTAGGAGTTGGACACATACCAAGTTTAGCTCAGTTCTGGGCATCTTTGAAATACCTATACAAACTTGTTCCTACATAGTAACTTGCAACTTTGAATGAGAATGTGCTTGCTTGCAGCAACGTGCTATATGTTCTGAATGCCCGATTTGAGAATCTGTGTCAAAACTTTGTTAGGAATTATGTGATCCTTACTAGCTGGAAGTAAGGGAGATGGAGCCTGAAGTTATTTCTAGGAGTTGGACACATACCAAGTTTAGCTCAGTTCTGGGCATCTTTGAAATACCTATACAAACTTGTTCCTACATAGTAACTTGCATCTTTGAATGAGAATCTGCTTTCTTACAGCAACGTGCTATATGTTCTGAATGCCCGAATTGGGAATCTATGTCAAAACTTTGTTAGGAATTATGTGATCCTTACTAGCTGGAAGTAAGGGAGATGGGGCATGAAGTTATTTCTAGGAGTTGGACACATACCAAGTTTAGCTCAGTTCTGGGCATCTTTGAAATACCTATACAAACTTGTTCCTACATAGTAACTTGCAACTTTGAATGAAAATGTGCTTGCTTGCAGCAACGTGCTATATGTTCTGAATGCCCGATTTGGGAATCTGTGTCAAAACTTTGTTAGGAATTATGTGATCCTTACTAGCTGGAAGTAAGGGAGATGGAGCATGAAGTTATTTCTAGGAGTTGGACACATACCAAGTTTAGCTCAGTTCTGGGCATCTTTGAAATACCTATACAAACTTGTTCCTACATAGTAACTTGCATCTTTGAATGAGAATCTGCTTGCTTACAGCAACGTGCTATATGTTCTGAATGCCCGAATTGGCAATCTGTGTCAAAACTTTGTTAGGAATTATGTGATCCTTACTAGCTGGAAGTAAGGGAGATGGGGCATGAAGTTATTTCTAGGAGTTGGACACATACCAAGTTTAGCTCAGTTCTGGGCATCTTTGAAATACCTATACAAACTTGTTCCTACATAGTAACTTGCATCTTTGAATGAGAATCTGCTTTCTTACAGCAACGTGCTATATGTTCTGAATGCCCGAATTGGGAATCTGTGTCAAAACTTTGTTAGGAATTATGTGATCCTTACTAGCTGGAAGTAAGGGAGATGGGGCATGAAGTTATTTCTAGGAGTTGGACACATACCAAGTTTAGCTCAGTTCTGGGCATCTTTGAAATACCTATACAAACTTGTTCCTGCATAGTAACTTGCATCTTTGAATGAGAATGTGCTTGCTTACAGCAACGTGCTATATGTTCTGAATGCCCGAATTGGGAATCTGTGTCAAAACTTTGTTAGGAATTATGTGATCCTTACTAGCTGGAAGTAAGGGAGATGGGGCATGAAGTTATTTCTAGGAGTTGGACACATACCAAGTTTAGCTCAGTTCTGGGCATCTTTGAAATACCTATACAAACTTGTTCCTACATAGTAACTTGCAACTTTGAATGAGAATGTGCTTGCTTACAGCAACGTGCTATATGTTCTGAATGCCCGAATTGGGAATCTGTGTCAAAACTTTGTTAGGAATTATGTGATCCTTACTAGCTGGAAGTAAGGGAGATGGGGCATGAAGTTATTTCTACGAGTTGGACACATACCGAGTTTAGCTCAGTTCTGGGCATCTTTGAAATACCTATACAAACTTGTTCCTACATAGTAACTTGCAACTTTGAATGAGAATGTGCTTGCTTACAGCAACGTGCTATATGTTCTGAATGCCCGAATTGGGAATCTGTGTCAAAACTTTGTTAGGAATTATGTGATCCTTACTAGCTGGAAGTAAGGGAGATGGGGCATGTAGTTATTTCTTGGAGTTGGAGACATACCGAGTTTAGCTCAGTTCTGGGCATCTTTGAAATACCTATACAAACTTGTTCCTACATAGTAACTTGCATCTTTGAATGAGAATGTGCTTGCTTACAGTAACGTGCTATATGTTCTGAATGCCCGAATTGGGAATCTGTGTCAAAACTTTGTTAGGAATTATGTGATCCTTACTAGCTGGAAGTAAGGGAGATGGGGCATGAAGTTATTTCTAGGAGTTGGACACATACCAAGTTTAGCTCAGTTCTGGGCATCTTTGAAATACCTATACAAACTTGTTCCTACCTAGTAACTTGCATCTTTGAATGAGAATGTGCTTGCTTACAGCAACGTGCTATATGTTCTGAATGCCCGAATTGGCAATCTGTGTCAAAACTTTGTTAGGAATTATGAGATCCTTACTAGCTGGAAGTAAGGGAGATGGGGCATGAAGTTATTTCTAGGAGTTGGACACATACCAAGTTTAGCTCAGTTCTGGGCATCTTTGAAATACCTATACAAACTTGTTCCTACCTAGTAACTTGCATCTTTGAATGAGAATCTGCTTGCTTACACTAACGTGCTATATGTTCTGAATGCCCGAATTGGCAATCTGTGTCAAAACTTTGTTAGGAATTATGTGATCCTTACTGGCTGGAAGTAAGGGAGATGGGGCATGAAGTTATTTCTAGGAGTTGGACACATACCGAGTTTAGCTCAGTTCTGGGCATCTTTGAAATACCTATACAAACTTGTTCCTACATAGTAACTTGCAACTTTGAATGAGAATGTGCCTGCTTACAGCAACGTGCTATATGTTCTGAATGCCCGAATTGGGAATCTGTGTCAAAACTTTGTTAGGAATTATGTGATCCTTACTAGCTGGAAGTAAGGGAGTTGGGGCATGAAGTTATTTCTAGGAGTTGGACACATACCAAGTTTAGCTCAGTTCTGGGCATCTTTGAAATACCTATACAAACTTGTTCCTACATAGTAACTTGCAACTTTGAATGAGAATGTGCCTGCTTACAGCAACGTGCTATATGTTCTGAATGCCCGAATTGGGAATCTGTGTCAAAACTTTGTTAGGAATTATGTGATCCTTACTAGCTGGAAGTAAGGGAGATGGGGCATGAAGTTATTTCTAGGAGTTGGACAAATACCAAGTTTAGCTCAGTTCTGGGCATCTTTGAAATACCTATACAAACTTGTTCCTACCTAGTAACTTGCATCTATGAATGAGAATCTGCTTGCTTACACTAACTTGCTATATGTACTGAATGCCCGAATTGGCAATCTGTGTCAAAACTTTGTTAGGAATTATGTGATCCTTACTGGCTGGAAGTAAGGGAGATGGGGCATGAAGTTATTTCTAGGAGTTGGACACATACCAAGTTTAGCTCAGTTCTGGGCATCTTTGAAATACCTATACAAACTTGTTCCTACATAGTAACTTGCAACTTTGAATGAAAATGTGCCTGCTTACAGCAACGTGCTATATGTTCTGAATGCCCGAATTGGGAATCTGTGTCAAAACTTTGTTAGGAATTATGTGATCCTTACTAGCTGGAAGTAAGGGAGTTGGGGCATGAAGTTATTTCTAGGAGTTGGACACATACCAAGTTGAGCTCAGTTCTGGGCATCTTTGAAATACCTATACAAACTTGTTCCTACATAGTAACTTGCAACTTTGAATGAGAATGTGCCTGCTTACAGCAACGTGCTATATGTTCTGAATGCCCGAATTGGGAATCTGTGTCAAAACTTTGTTAGGAATTATGTGATCCTTACTAGCTGGAAGTAAGGGAGATGGGGCATGAAGTTATTTCTAGGAGTTGGACACATACCAAGTTTAGCTCAGTTCTGGGCATCTTTGAAATACCTATACAAACTTGTTCCTACATAGTAACTTGCATCTTTGAATGAGAATCTGCTTGCTTACAGCAACGTGCTATATGTTCTGAATGCCCGAATTGGCAATCTGTGTCAAAACTTTGTTAGGAATTATGTGATCCTTACTAGCTGGAAGTAAGGGAGATGGGGCATGAAGTTATTTCTAGGAGTTGGACACATACCAAGTTTAGCTCAGTTCTGGGCATCTTTGAAATACCTATACAAACTTGTTCCTACATAGTAACTTGCAACTTTGAATGAGAATGTGCCTGCTTACAGCAACGTGCTATATGTTCTGAATGCCCGAATTGGGAATCTGTGTCAAAACTTTGTTAGGAATTATGTGATCCTTACTAGCTGGAAGTAAGGGAGATGGGGCATGAAGTTATTTCTAGGAGTTGGACACATACCAAGTTTAGCTCAGTTCTGGGCATCTTTGAAATACCTATACAAACTTGTTCCTACATAGTAACTTGCATCTTTGAATGAGAATCTGCTTGCTTACAGCAACGTGCTATATGTTCTGAATGCCCGAATTGGGAATCTGTGTCAAAACTTTGTTAGGAATTATGTGATCCTTACTAGCTGGAAGTAAGGGAGATGGGGCATGAAGTTATTTCTAGGAGTTGGACACATACCAAGTTTAGCTCAGTTCTGGGCATCTTTGAAATACCTATACAAACTTGTTCCTACATAGTAACTTGCAACTTTGAATGAAAATGTGCTTGCTTACAGCAACGTGCTGTATGTTCTGAATGCCCGAATTGGGAATCTGTGTCAAAACTTTGTTAGGAATTATGTGATCCTTACTAGCTGGAAGTAAGGGAGATGGGGCATGAAGTTATTTCTAGGAGTTGGACACATACCAAGTTTAGCTCAGTTCTGGGCATCTTTGAAATACCTATACAAACTTGTTCCTACATAGTAACTTGCAACTTTGAATGAGAATGTGCCTGCTTACAGCAACGTGCTCTATGTTCCGAATGCCCGAATTGGGAATCTGTGTCAAAACTTTGTTAGGAATTATGTGATCCTTACTAGCTGGAAGTAAGGGAGATGGGGCATCAAGTTATTTCTAGGAGTTGGACACATACCAAGTTTAGCTCAGTTCTGGGCATCTTTGAAATACCTATACAAACTTGTTCCTACATAGTAACTTGCATCTTTGAATGAGAATCTGCTTGCTTACAGCAACGTGCTATATGTTCTGAATGCCCGAATTGGGAATCTGTGTCAAAACTTTGTTAGGAATTATGTGATCCTTACTAGCTGGAAGTAAGGGAGATGGGGCATGAAGTTATTTCTAGGAGTTGGACACATACCAAGTTTAGCTCAGTTCTGGGCATCTTTGAAATACCTATACAAACTTGTTCCTACATAGTAACTTGCAACTTTGAATGAAAATGTGCTTGCTTACAGCAACGTGTTGTATGTTCCGAATGCCCGAATTGGGAATCTGTGTCAAAACTTTGTTAGGAATTATGTGATCCTTACTAGCTGGAAGTAAGGGAGATGGGGCATGAAGTTATTTCTAGGAGTTGGACACATACCAAGTTTAGCTCAGTTCTGGGCATCTTTGAAATACCTATACAAACTTGTTCCTACATAGTAACTTGCAACTTTGAATGAAAATGTGCTTGCTTACAGTAACGTGCTATATGTTCTGAATGCCCGAATTGGGAATCTGTGTCAAAACTTCGTTAGGAATTATGTGATCCTTACTAGCTGGAAGTAAGGGAGATGGGGCATGAAGTTATTTCTAGGAGTTGGACACATACCAAGTTTAGCTCAGTTCTGGGTAACTTTGAAATACCTATACAAACTTGTTCCTACATAGTAACTTGCAACATTGAATGAAAATGTGCTTGCTTACAGCAACGTGCTATATGTTCTGAATGCCCGAATTGGGAATCTGTGTCAAAACTTCGTTAGGAATTATGTGATCCTTACTAGCTGGAAGTAAGGGAGATGGGGCATGAAGTTATTTCTAGGAGTTGGACACATACCAAGTTTAGCTCAGTTCTGGGCATCTTTGAAATACCTATACAAACTTGTTCCTACATAGTAACTTGCAACTTTGAATGAGAATGTGCTTGCTTACAGCAACGTGCTATATGTTCTGAATGAACGAATGGGAAATCTCTGTCAAAACTTTGTTAGGAATTATGTGATCCTTACTAGCTGGAAGTAAGGGAGATGGGGCATGAAGTTATTTCTTGGAGTTGGAGACATACCAAGTTTAGCTCAGTGCTGGGCATCTTTGAAATACCTATACAAACTTGTTCCTACATAGTAACTTGCATCTTTGAATGAGAATCTGCTTGCTTACAGCAACGTGCTATATGTTCTGAATGCCCGAATTGGCAATCTGTGTCAAAACTTTGTTAGGAATTATGTGATCCTTACTAGCTGGAAGTAAGGGAGATGGGGCATGAAGTTATTTCTAGGAGTTGGACACATACCAAGTTTAGCGCAGTTCTGGGCATCTTTGAAATACCTATACAAACTTGTTCCTACATAGTAACTTGCAACTTTGAATGAGAATGTGCTTGCTTACAGCAACGTGCTATATGTTCTGAATGCCCGAATTGGGAATCTGTGTCAAAACTTTGTTAGGAATTATGTGATCCTTACTAGCTGGAAGTAAGGGAGATGGGGCATGAAGTTATTTCTAGGAGTTGGACACATACCAAGTTTAGCTCAGTTCTGGGCATCTTTGAAATACCTATACAAACTTGTTCCTACATAGTAACTTGCAACTTTGAATGAGAATGTGCTTGCTTACAGCAACGTGCTATATGTTCTGAATGCCCGAATTGGGAATCTGTGTCAAAACTTTGTTAGGAATTATGTGATCCTTACTAGCTGGAAGTAAGGGAGATGGGGCATGAAGTTATTTCTAGGAGTTGGACACATACCAAGTTTAGCTCAGTTCTGGGCATCTTTGAAATACCTATACAAACTTGTTCCTACCTAGTAACTTGCATCTTTGAATGAGAATCTGCTTGCTTACAGCAACGTGGTATATGTTCTGAATGCCCGAATTGGGAATCTGTGTCAAAACTTTGTTAGGAATTATGTGATCCTTACTAGCTGGAAGTAAGGGAGATGGGGCATGAAGTTATTTCTAGGAGTTGGACACATACCAAGTTTAGCTCAGTTCTGGGCATCTTTGAAATACCTATACAAACTTGTTCCTACATAGTAACTTGCATCTTTGAATGAGAATCTGCTTGCTTACAGCAACGTGCTATATGTTCTGAATGCCCGAATTGGGAATCTGTGTCAAAACTTTGTTAGGAATTATGTGATCCTTACTAGCTGGAAGTAAGGGAGATGGGGCATGAAGTTATTTCTAGGAGTTGGACACATACCAAGTTTAGCTCAGTTCTGGGCATCTTTGAAATACCTATACAAACTTGTTCCTACATAGTAACTTGCAACTTTGAATGAAAATGTGCTTGCTTACAGCAACGTGCTGTATGTTCTGAATGAACGAATGGGAAATCTCTGTCAAAACTTTGTTAGGAATTATGTGATCCTTACTAGCTGGAAGTAAGGGAGATGGGGCATGAAGTTATTTCTTGGAGTTGGAGACATACCAAGTTTAGCTCAGTGCTGGGCATCTTTGAAATACCTATACAAACTTGTTCCTACATAGTAACTTGCATCTTTGAATGAGAATCTGCTTGCTTACAGCAACGTGCTATATGTTCTGAATGCCCGAATTGGCAATCTGTGTCAAAACTTTGTTAGGAATTATGTGATCCTTACTAGCTGGAAGTAAGGGAGATGGGGCATGAAGTTATTTCTAGGAGTTGGACACATACCAAGTTTAGCGCAGTTCTGGGCATCTTTGAAATACCTATACAAACTTGTTCCTACATAGTAACTTGCAACTTTGAATGAGAATGTGCTTGCTTACAGCAACGTGCTATATGTTCTGAATGCCCGAATTGGGAATCTGTGTCAAAACTTTGTTAGGAATTATGTGATCCTTACTAGCTGGAAGTAAGGGAGATGGGGCATGAAGTTATTTCTAGGAGTTGGACACATACCAAGTTTAGCTCAGTTCTGGGCATCTTTGAAATACCTATACAAACTTGTTCCTACATAGTAACTTGCATCTTTGAATGAGAATGTGCTTGCTTACAGCAACGTGCTATATGTTCTGAATGCCCGAATTGGGAATCTGTGTCAAAACTTTGTTAGGAATTATGTGATCCTTACTAGCTGGAAGTAAGGGAGATGGGGCATGAAGTTATTTCTAGGAGTTGGACACATACCAAGTTTAGCTCAGTTCTGGGCATCTTTGAAATACCTATACAAACTTGTTCCTACCTAGTAACTTGCATCTTTGAATGAGAATCTGCTTGCTTACAGCAACGTGGTATATGTTCTGAATGCCCGAATTGGGAATCTGTGTCAAAACTTTGTTAGGAATTATGTGATCCTTACTAGCTGGAAGTAAGGGAGATGGGGCATGAAGTTATTTCTAGGAGTTGGACACATACCAAGTTTAGCTCAGTTCTGGGCATCTTTGAAATACCTATACAAACTTGTTCCTACATAGTAACTTGCATCTTTGAATGAGAATCTGCTTGCTTACAGCAACGTGCTATATGTTCTGAATGCCCGAATTGGGAATCTGTGTCAAAACTTTGTTAGGAATTATGTGATCCTTACTAGCTGGAAGTAAGGGAGATGGGGCATGAAGTTATTTCTAGGAGTTGGACACATACCAAGTTGAGCTCAGTTCTGGGCATCTTTGAAATACCTATACAAACTTGTTCCTACATAGTAACTTGCAACTTTGAATGAGAATGTGCTTGCTTACAGCAACGTGCTATATGTTCTGAATGCCCGAATTGGGAATCTGTGTCAAAACTTTGTTAGGAATTTTGTGATCCTTACTAGCTGGAAGTAAGGGAGATGGGGCATGAAGTTATTTCTATGAGTTGGACACATACCTAGTTTAGCTCAGTTCTGGGCATCTTTGAAATACCTATACAAACTTGTTCCTACATAGTAACTTGCATCTTTGAATGAGAATGTGCTTGCTTACAGCAACGTGCTATATGTTCTGAATGCCCGAATTGGGAATGTGTGTCAAAACTTTGTTAGGAATTATGTGATCCTTACTAGCTGGAAGTAAGGGAGATGGGGCATGAAGTTATTTCTAGGAGTTGGACACATACCAAGTTTAGCTCAGTTCTGGGCATCTTTGAAATACCTATACAAAATTGTTCCTACATAGTAACTTGCAACTTTGTATGAGAATGTGCTTGCTTACAGCAACGTGCTATATGTTCTGAATGCCCGAATATGGAATCTGTGTCAAAACTTTGTTAGGAATTATGTGATCCTTACTAGCTGGAAGTAAGGGAGATGGGGCATGAAGTTATTTCTTGGAGTTGGACACATACCAAGTTTAGCTCAGTTCTGGGCATCTTTGAAATACCTATACAAACTTGTTCCTACCTAGTAACTTGCATCCTTGAATGAGAATGTGCTTGCTTACAGCAACGTGCTATATGTTCTGAATGCCCGAATTGGCAATCTGTGTCAAAACTTCGTTAGGATTATGTGATCCTTACTAGCTGGAAGTAAGGGAGATGGGGCATGAAGTTATTTCTAGGAGTTGGACACATACCAAGTTTAGCTCAGTTCTGGGCATCTTTGAAATACCTATACAAACTTGTTCCTACATAGTAACTTGCATCTTTGAATGAGAATCTGCTTGCTTACACTAACGTGCTATATGTTCTGAATGCCCGAATTGGGAATCTGTGTCAAAACTTTGTTAGGAATTATGTGATCCTTACTAGCTGGAAGTAAGGGAGATGGGGCATGAAGTTATTTCTAGGAGTTGGACACATACCAAGTTTAGCTCAGTTCTGGGCATCTTTGAAATACCTATACAAACTTGTTCCTACATAGTAACTTGCAACTTTGAATGAGAATGTGCCTGCTTACAGCAACGTGCTATATGTTCTGAATGAACGAATTGGGAATCTGTGTCAAATCTTTGTTATGAATTATGTGATCCTTACTAGCTGGAAGTAAGGGAGATGGGGCATGAAGTTATTTCTAGGAGTTGGACACATACCAAGTTTAGCTCAGTTCTGGGCATCTTTGAAATACCTATACAAACTTGTTCCTACATAGTAACTTGCAACTTTGAATGAGAATGTGCCTGCTTACAGCAACGTGCTATATGTTCTGAATGCCCGAATTGGGAATCTGTGTCAAAACTTTGTTAGGAATTATGTGATCCTTACTAGCTGGAAGTAAGGGAGATGGGGCATGAAGTTATTTCTAGGAGTTGGACACATACCAAGTTTAGCTCAGTTCTGGGCATCTTTGAAATACCTATACAAACTTGTTCCTACATAGTAACTTGCATCTTTGAATGAGAATCTGCTTGCTTACAGCAACGTGCTATATGTTCTGAATGCCCGAATTGGGAATCTGTGTCAAAACTTTGTTAGGAATTATGTGATCCTTACTAGCTGGAAGTAAGGGAGATGGGGCATGAAGTTATTTCTAGGAGTTGGACACATACCAAGTTTAGCTCAGTTCTGGGCATCTTTGAAATACCTATACAAACTTGTTCCTACATAGTAACTTGCAACTTTGAATGAAAATGTGCTTGCTTACAGCAACGTGCTGTATGTTCTGAATGCCCGAATTGGGAATCTGTGTCAAAACTTTGTTAGGAATTATGTGATCCTTACTAGCTGGAAGTAAGGGAGATGGGGCATGAAGTTATTTCTAGGAGTTGGACACATACCAAGTTTAGCTCAGTTCTGGGCATCTTTGAAATACCTATACAAACTTGTTCCTACATAGTAACTTGCAACTTTGAATGAGAATGTGCCTGCTTACAGCAACGTGCTCTATGTTCCGAATGCCCGAATTGGGAATCTGTGTCAAAACTTTGTTAGGAATTATGTGATCCTTACTAGCTGGAAGTAAGGGAGATGGGGCATGAAGTTATTTCTAGGAGTTGGACACATACCAAGTTTAGCTCAGTTCTGGGCATCTTTGAAATACCTATACAAACTTGTTCCTACATAGTAACTTGCATCTTTGAATGAGAATCTGCTTGCTTACAGCAACGTGCTATATGTTCTGAATGCCCGAATTGGGAATCTGTGTCAAAACTTTGTTAGGAATTATGTGATCCTTACTAGCTGGAAGTAAGGGAGATGGGGCATGAAGTTATTTCTAGGAGTTGGACACATACCAAGTTTAGCTCAGTTCTGGGCATCTTTGAAATACCTATACAAACTTGTTCCTACATAGTAACTTGCAACTTTGAATGAAAATATGCTTGCTTACAGCAACGTGCTGTATGTTCCGAATGCCCGAATTGGGAATCTGTGTCAAAACTTTGTTAGGAATTATGTGATCCTTACTAGCTGGAAGTAAGGGAGATGGGGCATGAAGTTATTTCTAGGAGTTGGACACATACCAAGTTTAGCTCAGTTCTGGGCATCTTTGAAATACCTATACAAACTTGTTCCTACATAGTAACTTGCAACTTTGAATGAAAATGTGCTTGCTTACAGTAACGTGCTATATGTTCTGAATGCCCGAATTGGGAATCTGTGTCAAAACTTCGTTAGGAATTATGTGATCCTTACTAGCTGGAAGTAAGGGAGATGGGGCATGAAGTTATTTCTAGGAGTTGGACACATACCAAGTTTAGCTCAGTTCTGGGTAACTTTGAAATACCTATACAAACTTGTTCCTACATAGTAACTTGCAACTTTGAATGAAAATGTGCTTGCTTACAGCAACGTGCTATATGTTCTGAATGCCCGAATTGGGAATCTGTGTCAAAACTTCGTTAGGAATTATGTGATCCTTACTAGCTGGAAGTAAGGGAGATGGGGCATGAAGTTATTTCTAGGAGTTGGACACATACCAAGTTTAGCTCAGTTCTGGGCATCTTTGAAATACCTATACAAACTTGTTCCTACATAGTAACTTGCAACTTTGAATGAGAATGTGCTTGCTTACAGCAACGTGCTATATGTTCTGAATGAACGAATGGGAAATCTCTGTCAAAACTTTGTTAGGAATTATGTGATCCTTACTAGCTGGAAGTAAGGGAGATGGGGCATGAAGTTATTTCTTGGAGTTGGAGACATACCAAGTTTAGCTCAGTGCTGGGCATCTTTGAAATACCTATACAAACTTGTTCCTACATAGTAACTTGCATCTTTGAATGAGAATCTGCTTGCTTACAGCAACGTGCTATATGTTCTGAATGCCCGAATTGGCAATCTGTGTCAAAACTTTGTTAGGAATTATGTGATCCTTACTAGCTGGAAGTAAGGGAGATGGGGCATGAAGTTATTTCTAGGAGTTGGACACATACCAAGTTTAGCGCAGTTCTGGGCATCTTTGAAATACCTATACAAACTTGTTCCTACATAGTAACTTGCAACTTTGAATGAGAATGTGCTTGCTTACAGCAACGTGCTATATGTTCTGAATGCCCGAATTGGGAATCTGTGTCAAAACTTTGTTAGGAATTATGTGATCCTTACTAGCTGGAAGTAAGGGAGATGGGGCATGAAGTTATTTCTAGGAGTTGGACACATACCAAGTTTAGCTCAGTTCTGGGCATCTTTGAAATACCTATACAAACTTGTTCCTACATAGTAACTTGCAACTTTGAATGAGAATGTGCTTGCTTACAGCAACGTGCTATATGTTCTGAATGCCCGAATTGGGAATCTGTGTCAAAACTTTGTTAGGAATTATGTGATCCTTACTAGCTGGAAGTAAGGGAGATGGGGCATGAAGTTATTTCTAGGAGTTGGACACATACCAAGTTTAGCTCAGTTCTGGGCATCTTTGAAATACCTATACAAACTTGTTCCTACATAGTAACTTGCATCTTTGAATGAGAATCTGCTTGCTTACAGCAACGTGGTATATGTTCTGAATGCCCGAATTGGGAATCTGTGTCAAAACTTTGTTAGGAATTATGTGATCCTTACTAGCTGGAAGTAAGGGAGATGGGGCATGAAGTTATTTCTAGGAGTTGGACACATACCAAGTTTAGCTCAGTTCTGGGCATCTTTGAAATACCTATACAAACTTGTTCCTACATAGTAACTTGCATCTTTGAATGAGAATCTGCTTGCTTACAGCAACGTGCTATATGTTCTGAATGCCCGAATTGGCAATCTGTGTCAAAACTTTGTTAGGAATTATGTGATCCTTACTAGCTGGAAGTAAGGGAGATGGGGCATGAAGTTATTTCTAGGAGTTGGACACATACCAAGTTGAGCTCAGTTCTGGGCATCTTTGAAATACCTATACAAACTTGTTCCTACATAGTAACTTGCATCTTTGAATGAGAATCTGCTTTCTTACAGCAACGTGCTATATGTTCTGAATGCCCGAATTGGGAATCTATGTCAAAACTTTGTTAGGAATTATGTGATCCTTACTAGCTGGAAGTAAGGGAGATGGGGCATGAAGTTATTTCTAGGAGTTGGACACATACCAAGTTTAGCTCAGTTCTGGGCATCTTTGAAATACCTATACAAACTTGTTCCTACATAGTAACTTGCATCTTTGAATGAGAATGTGCTTGCTTACAGCAACGTGCTATATGTTCTGAATGCCCGAATTGGGAATCTGTGTCAAAACTTTGTTAGGAATTATGTGATCCTTACTAGCTGGAAGTAAGGGAGATGGGGCATGAAGTTATTTCTAGGAGTTGGACACATACCAAGTTTAGCTCAGTTCTGGGCATCTTTGAAATACCTATACAAACTTGTTCCTACATAGTAACTTGCAACTTTGAATGAGAATGTGCTTGCTTACAGCAACGTGCTATATGTTCTGAATGCCCGAATTGGGAATCTGTGTCAAAACTTTGTTAGGAATTATGTGATCCTTACTAGCTGGAAGTAAGGGAGATGGGGCATGAAGTTATTTCTAGGAGTTGGACACAGACCGAGTTTAGCTCAGTTCTGGGCATCTTTGAAATACCTATACAAACTTGTTCCTACATAGTAACTTGCAACTTTGAATGAGAATGTGCTTGCTTACAGCAACGTGCTATATGTTCTGAATGCCCGAATTGGGAATCTGTGTCAAAACTTTGTTAGGAATTATGTGATCCTTACTAGCTGGAAGTAAGGGAGATGGGGCATGTAGTTATTTCTTGGAGTTGGAGACATACCGAGTTTAGCTCAGTTCTGGGCATCTTTGAAATACCTATACAAACTTGTTCCTACATAGTAACTTGCATCTTTGAATGAGAATGTGCTTGCTTACAGTAACGTGCTATATGTTCTGAATGCCCGAATTGGGAATCTGTGTCAAAACTTTGTTAGGAATTATGTGATCCTTACTAGCTGGAAGTAAGGGAGATGGGGCATGAAGTTATTTCTAGGAGTTGGACACATACCGAGTTTAGCTCAGTTCTGGGCATCTTTGAAATACCTATACAAACTTGTTCCTACCTAGTAACTTGCAACTTTGAATGAGAATGTGCTTGCTTGCAGCAACGTGCTATATGTTCTGAATGCCCGAATTGGGAATCTGTGTCAAAACTTTGTTAGGAATTATGTGATCCTTACTAGCTGGAAGTAAGGGAGATGGGGCATGAAGTTATTTCTAGGAGTTGGACACATACCAAGTTTAGCTCAGTTCTGGGCATCTTTGAAATACCTATACAAACTTGTTCCTACCTAGTAACTTGCATCTTTGAATGAGAATGTGCTTGCTTACAGCAACGTGCTATATGTTCTGAATGCCCGAATTGGCAATCTGTGTCAAAACTTTGTTAGGAATTATGAGATCCTTACTAGCTGGAAGTAAGGGAGATGGGGCATGAAGTTATTTCTAGGAGTTGGACACATACCAAGTTTAGCTCAGTTCTGGACATCTTTCAAATACCTATACAAACTTGTTCCTACCTAGTAACTTGCATCTTTGAATGAGAATGTGCTTGCTTACAGCAACGTGCTATATGTTCTGAATGCCCGAATTGGGAATCTGTGTCAAAACTTCGTTAGGAATTATGTGATCCTTACTAGCTGGAAGTAAGGGAGATGGGGCATGAAGTTATTTCTAGGAGTTGGACACATACCAAGTTTAGCTCAGTTCTGGGCATCTTTGAAATACCTATACAAACTTGTTCCTACATAGTAACTTGCAACTTTGAATGAGAATGTGCTTGCTTACAGCAACGTGCTATATGTTCTGAATGAACGAATGGGAAATCTCTGTCAAAACTTTGTTAGGAATTATGTGATCCTTACTAGCTGGAAGTAAGGGAGATGGGGCATGAAGTTATTTCTTGGAGTTGGAGACATACCAAGTTTAGCTCAGTGCTGGGCATCTTTGAAATACCTATACAAACTTGTTCCTACATAGTAACTTGCATCTTTGAATGAGAATCTGCTTGCTTACAGCAACGTGCTATATGTTCTGAATGCCCGAATTGGCAATCTGTGTCAAAACTTTGTTAGGAATTATGTGATCCTTACTAGCTGGAAGTAAGGGAGATGGGGCATGAAGTTATTTCTAGGAGTTGGACACATACCAAGTTTAGCGCAGTTCTGGGCATCTTTGAAATACCTATACAAACTTGTTCCTACATAGTAACTTGCAACTTTGAATGAGAATGTGCTTGCTTACAGCAACGTGCTATATGTTCTGAATGCCCGAATTGGGAATCTGTGTCAAAACTTTGTTAGGAATTATGTGATCCTTACTAGCTGGAAGTAAGGGAGATGGGGCATGAAGTTATTTCTAGGAGTTGGACACATACCAAGTTTAGCTCAGTTCTGGGCATCTTTGAAATACCTATACAAACTTGTTCCTACATAGTAACTTGCAACTTTGAATGAGAATGTGCTTGCTTACAGCAACGTGCTATATGTTCTGAATGCCCGAATTGGGAATCTGTGTCAAAACTTTGTTAGGAATTATGTGATCCTTACTAGCTGGAAGTAAGGGAGATGGGGCATGAAGTTATTTCTAGGAGTTGGACACATACCAAGTTTAGCTCAGTTCTGGGCATCTTTGAAATACCTATACAAACTTGTTCCTACCTAGTAACTTGCATCTTTGAATGAGAATCTGCTTGCTTACAGCAACGTGGTATATGTTCTGAATGCCCGAATTGGGAATCTGTGTCAAAACTTTGTTAGGAATTATGTGATCCTTACTAGCTGGAAGTAAGGGAGATGGGGCATGAAGTTATTTCTAGGAGTTGGACACATACCAAGTTTAGCTCAGTTCTGGGCATCTTTGAAATACCTATACAAACTTGTTCCTACATAGTAACTTGCATCTTTGAATGAGAATCTGCTTGCTTACAGCAACGTGCTATATGTTCTGAATGCCCGAATTGGGAATCTGTGTCAAAACTTTGTTAGGAATTATGTGATCCTTACTAGCTGGAAGTAAGGGAGATGGGGCATGAAGTTATTTCTAGGAGTTGGACACATACCAAGTTTAGCTCAGTTCTGGGCATCTTTGAAATACCTATACAAACTTGTTCCTACATAGTAACTTGCAACTTTGAATGAAAATGTGCTTGGTTACAGCAACGTGCTATATGTTCTGAATGCCCGAATTGGGAATCTGTGTCAAAACTTTGTTAGGAATTATGTCAACCTTACTAGCTGGAAGTAAGGGAGATGGGGCATGGAGTTATTTCTAGGAGTTGGACACATACCAAGTTTAGCTCCGTTCTGGGCATCTTTGAAATACCTATACAAACTTGTTCCTACATAGTAACTTGCATCTTTGAATGAGAATGTGCTTGCTTACAGCAACGTGCTATATGTTCTGAATGCCCGAATTGGGAATCTGTGTCAAAACTTTGTTAGGAATTATGTGATCCTTACTAGCTGGAAGTAAGGGAGATGGGGCATGAAGTTATTTCTAGGAGTTGGACACATACCAAGTTTAGCTCAGTTCTGGGCATCTTTGAAATACCTACACAAACTTGTTCCTACATAGTAACTTGCATCTTTGAATGAGAATGTGCTTGCTTACAGCAACGTGCTATATGTTCTGAATGCCCGAATTGGGAATCTGTGTCAAAACTTTGTTAGGAATTATGTGATCCTTACTAGCTGGAAGTAAGGGTGATGGGGCATGAAGTTATTTCTTGGAGTTGGAGACATACCAAGTTTAGCTCAGTTCTGGGCATCTTTGAAATACCTATACAAACTTGTTCCTACATAGTAACTTGCAACTTTGAATGAGAATGTGATTGCTTGCAGCAACGTGCTATATGTTCTGAATGCCCGAATAGGGAATCTGTGTCAAAACTTTGTTAGGAATTATGTGATCCTTACTAGCTGGAAGTAAGGGAGATGGAGCATGAACTTATTTCTAGGAGTTGGACACATACCAAGTTGAGCTCAGTTCTGGGCATCTTTGAAATACCTATACAAACTTGTTCCTACATAGTAACTTGCAGCTTTGAATGAAAATGTGCTTGGTTACAGCAACGTGCTATATGTTCTGAATGCCCGAATTGGGAATCTGTGTCAAAACTTTGTTAGGAATTTTGTGATCCTTACTAGCTGGAAGTAAGGGAGATGGGGCATGAAGTTATTTCTAGGAGTTGGACACATACCAAGTTTAGCTCAGTTCTGGGCATCTTTGAAATACCTATACAAACTTGTTCCTACATAGTAACTTGCATCTTTGAATGAGAATGTGCTTGCTTACAGCAACGTGCTATATGTTCTGAATGCCCGAATTGGGAATCTGTGTCAAAACTTTGTTAGGAATTATGTGATCCTTACTAGCTGGAAGTAAGGGAGATGGGGCATGAAGTTATTTCTAGGAGTTGGACACATACCAAGTTTAGCTCAGTTCTGGGCATCTTTGAAATACCTATACAAAATTGTTCCTACATAGTAACTTGCAACTTTGAATGAGAATGTGCTTGCTTACAGCAACGTGCTATATGTTCTGAATGCCCGAATATGGAATCTGTGTCAAAACTTTGTTAGGAATTATGTGATCCTTACTAGCTGGAAGTAAGGGAGATGGGGCATGAAGTTATTTCTAGGAGTTGGACACATACCAAGTTTAGCTCAGTTCTGGGCATCTTTGAAATACCTATACAAACTTGTTCCTACATAGTAACTTGCAACTTTGAATGAGAATGTGCTTGCTTGCAGCAACGTGCTATATGTTCTGAATGCCCGAATAGGGAATCTGTGTCAAAACTTTGTTAGGAATTATGAGATCCTTACTAGCTGGAAGTAAGGGAGATGGAGCATGAAGTTATTTCTAGGAGTTGGACACATACCAAGTTTAGCTCAGTTCTGGGCATCTTTGAAATACCTATACAAACTTGTTCCTACCTAGTAACTTGCATCTTTCAATGAGAATGTGCTTGCTTTCAGCACCGTGCTATATGTTCTGAATGCCCGAATTGGCAATCTGTGTGAAAACTTTGTTAGGAATCATGTGATCCTTACTAGCTGGAAGTAAGGGAGATGGGGCATGAAGTTATTTCTAGGAGTTGGACACATACCAAGTTTAGCTCAGTTCTGGGCATCTTTGAAATACCTATACAAACTTGTTCCTACATAGTAACTTGCAACTTTGAATGAAAATGTGCTTGCTTACAGCAACGTGCTGTATGTTCTGAATGCCCGAATTGGGAATCTGTGTCAAAACTTTGTTAGGAATCATGTGATCCTTACTAGCTGGAAGTAAGGGAGATGGGGCATGAAGTTATTTCTAGGAGTTGGACACATACCAAGTTTAGCTCAGTTCTGGGCATCTTTGAAATACCTATACAAACTTGTTCCTACATAGTAACTTGCAACTTTGAATGAGAATGTGCTTGCTTACAGCAACGTGCTGTATGCTCTGAATGCCCGAATTGGGAATCTGTGTCAAAACTTTGTTAGGAATCATGTGATCCTTACTAGCTGGAAGTAAGGGAGATGGGGCATGAAGTTATTTCTAGGAGTTGGACACATACCAAGTTTAGCTCAGTTCTGGGCATCTTTGAAATACCTATACAAACTTGTTCCTACATAGTAACTTGCAACTTTGAATGAAAATGTGCTTGCTTACAGCAACGTGCTGTATGTTCTGAATGCCCGAATTGGGAATCTGTGTCAAAACTTTGTTAGGAATCATGTGATCCTTACTAGCTGGAAGTAAGGGAGATGGGGCATGAAGTTATTTCTAGGAGTTGGACACATACCAAGTTTAGCTCAGTTCTGGGCATCTTTGAAATACCTATACAAACTTGTTCCTACATAGTAACTTGCAACTTTGAATGAGAATGTGCTTGCTTGCAGCAACGTGGTATATGTTCTGAATGCCCGATTTGGGAATCTGTGTCAAAACTGTGTTAGGAATTATGTGATCCTTACTAGCTGGAAGTAAGGGAGATGGAGCATGAAGTTATTTCTAGGAGTTGGACACATACCAAGTTTAGCTCAGTTCTGGGCATCTTTGAAATACCTATACAAACTTGTTCCTACATAGTAACTTGCATCTTTGAATGAGAATCTGCTTTCTTACAGCAACGTGCTATATGTTCTGAATGCCCGAATTGGGAATCTATGTCAAAACTTTGTTAGGAATTATGTGATCCTTACTAGCTGGAAGTAAGGGAGATGGGGCATGAAGTTATTTCTAGGAGTTGGACACATACCAAGTTTAGCTCAGTTCTGGGCATCTTTGAAATACCTATACAAACTTGTTCCTACATAGTAACTTGCATCTTTGAATGAGAATGTGCTTGCTTACAGCAACGTGCTATATGTTCTGAATGCCCGAATTGGGAATCTGTGTCAAAACTTTGTTAGGAATTATGTGATCCTTACTAGCTGGAAGTAAGGGAGATGGGGCATGTAGTTATTTCTTGGAGTTGGAGACATACCGAGTTTAGCTCAGTTCTGGGCATCTTTGAAATACCTATACAAACTTGTTCCTACATAGTAACTTGCATCTTTGAATGAGAATGTGCTTGCTTACAGTAACGTGCTATATGTTCTGAATGCCCGAATTGGCAATCTGTGTCAAAACTTTGTTAGGAATTATGTGATCCTTACTAGCTGGAAGTAAGGGAGATGGGGCAGGAAGTTATTTCTAGGAGTTGGACACATACCGAGTTTAGCTCAGTTCTGGGCATCTTTGAAATACCTATACAAACTTGTTCCTACCTAGTAACTTGCAACTTTGAATGAGAATGTGCTTGCTTGCAGCAACGTGCTATATGTTCTGAATGCCCGAATTGGGAATCTGTGTCAAAACTTTGTTAGGAATTATGAGATCCTTACTAGCTGGAAGTAAGGGAGATGGGGCATGAAGTTATTTCTAGGAGTTGGACACATACCAAGTTTAGCTCAGTTCTGGGCATCTTTCAAATACCTATACAAACTTGTTCCTACCTAGTAACTTGCATCTTTGAATGAGAAGGTGCTTGCTTACAGCAACGTGCTATATGTTCTGAATGCCCGAATTGGCAATCTGTGTCAAAACTTTTTTAGGAATTATGTGATCCTTACTAGCTGGAAGTAAGGGAGATGGGGCATGAAGTTATTTCTAGGAGTTGGACACATACCGAGTTTAGCTCAGTTCTGGGCATCTTTGAAATACCTATACAAACTTGTTCCTACCTAGTAACTTGCAACTTTGAATGAGAATGTGCTTGCTTGCAGCAACGTGCTATATGTTCTGAATGCCCGAATTGGGAATCTGTGTCAAAACTTTGTTAGGAATTATGAGATCCTTACTAGCTGGAAGTAAGGGAGATGGGGCATGAAGTTATTTCTAGGAGTTGGACACATACCAAGTTTAGCTCAGTTCTGGGCATCTTTCAAATACCTATACAAACTTGTTCCTACCTAGTAACTTGCATCTTTGAATGAGAATGTGCTTGCTTACAGCAACGTGCTATATGTTCTGAATGCCCGAATTGGCAATCTGTGTCAAAACTTTTTTAGGAATTATGTGATCCTTACTAGCTGGAAGTAAGGGAGATGGGGCATGAAGTTATTTCTAGGAGTTGAACACATACCAAGTTTAGCTCAGTTCTGGGCATCTTTGAAATACCTATAGAAACTTGTTCCTACATAGTAACTTGCATCTTTGAATGAGAATGTGCTTGCTTACAGCAACGTGCTATATGTTCTGAATGCCCGAATTGGGAATGTGTGTCAAAACTTTGTTAGGAATTATGTGATCCTTACTAGCTGGAAGTAAGGGAGATGGGGCATGAAGTTATTTCTACGAGTTGGACACATACCGAGTTTAGCTCAGTTCTGGGCATCTTTGAAATACCTATACAAACTTGTTCCTACATAGTAACTTGCATCTTTGAATGAGAATGTGCTTGCTTACAGTAACGTGCTATATGTTCTGAATGCCCGAATTGGGAATCTGTGTCAAAACTTTGTTAGGAATTATGTGATCCTTACTAGCTGGAAGTAAGGGAGATGGGGCATGAAGTTATTTCTAGGAGTTGGACACATACCGAGTTTAGCTCAGTTCTGGGCATCTTTGAAATACCTATACAAACTTGTTCCTACCTAGTAACTTGCAACTTTGAATGAGAATGTGCTTGCTTGCAGCAACGTGCTATATGTTCTGAATGCCCGAATTGGGAATCTGTGTCAAAACTTTGTTAGGAATTATGTGATCCTTACTAGCTGGAAGTAAGGGAGATGGGGCATGAAGTTATTTCTAGGAGTTGGACACATACCAAGTTTAGCTCAGTTCTGGGCATCTTTGAAATACCTATACAAACTTGTTCCTACCTAGTAACTTGCATCTTTGAATGAGAATGTGCTTGCTTACAGCAACGTGCTATATGTTCTGAATGCCCGAATTGGCAATCTGTGTCAAAACTTTGTTAGGAATTATGAGATCCTTACTAGCTGGAAGTAAGGGAGATGGGGCATGAAGTTATTTCTAGGAGTTGGACACATACCAAGTTTAGCTCAGTTCTGGGCATCTTTGAAATACCTATACAAACTTGTTCCTACCTAGTAACTTGCATCTTTGAATGAGAATCTGCTTGCTTACACTAACGTGCTATATGTTCTGAATGCCCGAATTGGCAATCTGTGTCAAAACTTTGTTAGGAATTATGTGATCCTTACTAGCTGGAAGTAAGGGAGATGGGGCATGAAGTTATTTCTAGGAGTTGGACACATACCAAGTTTAGCTCAGTTCTGGGCATCTTTGAAATACCTATACAAACTTGTTCCTACATAGTAACTTGCAACTTTGAATGAAAATGTGCCTGCTTACAGCAACGTGCTATATGTTCTGAATACCCGAATTGGGAATCTGTGTCAAAACTTTGTTAGGAATTATGTGATCCTTACTAGCTGGTAGTAAGGGAGTTGGGGCATCAAGTTATTTCTAGGAGTTGGACACATACCAAGTTTAGCTCAGTTCTGGGCATCTTTGAAATACCTATACAAACTTGTTCCTACATAGTAACTTGCAACTTTGAATGAGAATGTGCCTGCTTACAGCAACGTGCTATATGTTCTGAATGCCCGAATTGGGAATCTGTGTCAAAACTTTGTTAGGAATTATGTGATCCTTACTAGCTGGAAGTAAGGGAGATGGGGCATGAAGTTATTTCTAGGAGTTGGACACATACCAAGTTTAGCTCAGTTCTGGGCATCTTTGAAATACCTATACAAACTTGTTCCTACATAGTAACTTGCATCTTTGAATAAGAATCTGCTTGCTTACACTAACGTGCTATATGTTCTGAATGCCCGAATTGGCAATCTGTGTCAAAACTTTGTTAGGAATTATGTCATCCTTACTAGCTGGAAGTAAGGGAGATGGGGCATGAAGTTATTTCTAGGAGTTGGACACATACCAAGTTTAGCTCAGTTCTGGGCATCTTTGAAATACCTATACAAACTTGTTCCTACATAGTAACTTGCAACTTTGAATGAGAATGTGCCTGCTTACAGCAACGTGCTATATGTTCTGAATGCCCGAATTGGGAATCTGTGTCAAAACTTTGTTAGGAATTATGTGATCCTTACTAGCTGGAAGTAAGGGAGATGGGGCATGAAGTTATTTCTTGGAGTTGGACACATACCAAGTTTAGCTCAGTTCTGGGCATCTTTGAAATACCTATACAAACTTGTTCCTACATAGTAACTTGCATCTTTGAATGAGAATCTGCTTGCTTACACTAACGTGCTATATGTTCTGAATGCCCGAATTGGGAATCTGTGTCAAAACTTTGTTAGGAATTATGTGATCCTTACTAGCTGGAAGTAAGGGAGATGGGGCATGAAGTTATTTCTAGGAGTTGGACACATACCAAGTTTAGCTCAGTTCTGGGCATCTTTGAAATACCTATACAAACTTGTTCCTACATAGTAACTTGCAACTTTGAATGAGAATGTGCCTGCTTACAGCAACGTGCTATATGTTCTGAATGAACGAATTGGGAATCTGTGTCAAATCTTTGTTAGGAATTATGTGATCCTTACTAGCTGGAAGTAAGGGAGATGGGGCATGAAGTTATTTCTAGGAGTTGGACACATACCAAGTTTAGCTCAGTTCTGGGCATCTTTGAAATACCTATACAAACTTGTTCCTACATAGTAACTTGCATCTTTGAATGAGAATCTGCTTGCTTACACTAACGTGCTATATGTTCTGAATGCCCGAATTGGCAATCTGTGTCAAAACTTTGTTAGGAATTATGTGATCCTTACTAGCTGGAAGTAAGGGAGATGGGGCATGAAGTTATTTCTAGGAGTTGGACACATACCAAGTTTAGCTCAGTTCTGGGCATCTTTGAAATACCTATACAAACTTGTTCCTACATAGTAACTTGCAACTTTGAATGAAAATGTGCCTGCTTACAGCAACGTGCTATATGTTCTGAATGCCCGAATTGGGAATCTGTGTCAAAACTTTGTTAGGAATTATGTGATCCTTACTAGCTGGAAGTAAGGGAGTTGGGGCATGAAGTTATTTCTAGGAGTTGGACACATACCAAGTTTAGCTCAGTTCTGGGCATCTTTGAAATACCTATACAAACTTGTTCCTACATAGTAACTTGCAACTTTGAATGAGAATGTGCCTGCTTACAGCAACGTGCTATATGTTCTGAATGCCCGAATTGGGAATCTGTGTCAAAACTTTGTTAGGAATTATGTGATCCTTACTAGCTGGAAGTAAGGGAGATGGGGCATGAAGTTATTTCTAGGAGTTGGACACATACCAAGTTTAGCTCAGTTCTGGGCATCTTTGAAATACCTATACAAACTTGTTCCTACATAGTATCTTGCATCTTTGAATGAGAATCTGCTTGCTTACAGCAACGTGCTATATGTTCTGAATGCCCGAATTGGGAATCTGTGTCAAAACTTTTTTAGGAATTATGTGATCCTTACTAGCTGGAAGTAAGGGAGATGGGGCATGAAGTTATTTCTAGGAGTTGGACACATACCAAGTTTAGCTCAGTTCTGGGCATCTTTGAAATACCTATACAAACTTGTTCCTACATAGTAACTTGCATCTTTGAATGAGAATCTGCTTGCTTACAGCAACGTGCTATATGTTCTGAATGCCCGAATTGGGAATCTGTGTCAAAACTTTGTTAGGAATTATGTGATCCTTACTAGCTGGAAGTAAGGGAGATGGGGCATGAAGTTATTTCTAGGAGTTGGACACATACCAAGTTTAGCTCAGTTCTGGGCATCTTTGAAATACCCATAAAAACTTGTTCCTACATAGTAACTTGCATCTTTGAATGAGAATCTGCTTGCTTACAGCAACGTGCTATATGTTCTGAATGCCCGAATTGGGAATCTGTGTCAAAACTTTGTTAGGAATTATGTGATCCTTACTAGCTGGAAGTAAGGGAGATGGGGCATGAAGTTATTTCTTGGAGTTGGACACATACCAAGTTTAGCTCAGTTCTGGGCATCTTTGAAATACCTATACAAACTTGTTCCTACATAGTAACTTGCATCTTTGAATGAGAATGTGCTTGCTTACAGTAACGTGCTATATGTTCTGAATGCACGAATTGGGAATCTGTGTCAAAACTTTGTTAGGAATTATGTGATCCTTACTAGCTGGAAGTAAGGGAGATGGGGCATGAAGTTATTTCTAGGAGTTGGACACATACCGAGTTTAGCTCAGTTCTGGGCATCTTTGAAATACCTATACAAACTTGTTCCTACCTAGTAACTTGCAACTTTGAATGAGAATGTGCTTGCTTGCAGCAACGTGCTATATGTTCTGAATGCCCGAATTGGGAATCTGTGTCAAAACTTTGTTAGGAATTATGTGATCCTTACTAGCTGGAAGTAAGGGAGATGGGGCATGAAGTTATTTCTAGGAGTTGGACACATACCAAGTTTAGCTCAGTTCTGGGCATCTTTGAAATACCTATACAAACTTGTTCCTACCTAGTAACTTGCATCTTTGAATGAGAATGTGCTTGCTTACAGCAACGTGCTATATGTTCTGAATGCCCGAATTGGCAATCTGTGTCAAAACTTTGTTAGGAATTATGAGATCCTTACTAGCTGGAAGTAAGGGAGATGGGGCATGAAGTTATTTCTAGGAGTTGGACACATACCAAGTTTAGCTCAGTTCTGGGCATCTTTGAAATACCTATACAAACTTGTTCCTACCTAGTAACTTGCATCTTTGAATGAGAATCTGCTTGCTTACACTAACGTGCTATATGTTCTGAATGCCCGAATTGGCAATCTGTGTCAAAACTTTGTTAGGAATTATGTGATCCTTACTAGCTGGAAGTAAGGGAGATGGGGCATGAAGTTATTTCTAGGAGTTGGACACATACCAAGTTTAGCTCAGTTCTGGGCATCTTTGAAATACCTATACAAACTTGTTCCTACATAGTAACTTGCAACTTTGAATGAAAATGTGCCTGCTTACAGCAACGTGCTATATGTTCTGAATACCCGAATTGGGAATCTGTGTCAAAACTTTGTTAGGAATTATGTGATCCTTACTAGCTGGTAGTAAGGGAGTTGGGGCATCAAGTTATTTCTAGGAGTTGGACACATACCAAGTTTAGCTCAGTTCTGGGCATCTTTGAAATACCTATACAAACTTGTTCCTACATAGTAACTTGCAACTTTGAATGAGAATGTGCCTGCTTACAGCAACGTGCTATATGTAGTGAATGCCCGAATTGGGAATCTGTGTCAAAACTTTGTTAGGAATTATGTGATCCTTACTAGCTGGAAGTAAGGGAGATTTGGCATGAAGTTATTTCTAGGAGGTGGACACATACCAAGTTTAGCTCAGTTCTGGGCATCTTTGAAATACCTATACAAACTTGTTCCTACATAGTAACTTGCATCTTTGAATGAGAATCTGCTTGCTTACACTAACGTGCTATATGTTCTGAATGCCCGAATTGGCAATCTGTGTCAAAACTTTGTTAGGAATTATGTCATCCTTACTAGCTGGAAGTAAGGGAGATGGGGCATGAAGTTATTTCTAGGAGTTGGACACATACCAAGTTTAGCTCAGTTCTGGGCATCTTTGAAATACCTATACAAACTTGTTCCTACATAGTAACTTGCAACTTTGAATGAAAATGTGCCTGCTTACAGCAACGTGCTATATGTTCTGAATGCCCGAATTGGGAATCTGTGTCAAAACTTTGTTAGGAATTATGTGATCCTTACTAGCTGGAAGTAAGGGAGTTGGGGCATGAAGTTATTTCTAGGAGTTGGACACATACCAAGTTTAGCTCAGTTCTGGGCATCTTTGAAATACCTATACAAACTTGTTCCTACATAGTAACTTGCAACTTTGAATGAGAATGTGCCTGCTTACAGCAACGTGCTATATGTTCTGAATGCCCGAATTGGGAATCTGTGTCAAAACTTTGTTAGGAATTATGTGATCCTTACTAGCTGGAAGTAAGGGAGATGGGGCATGAAGTTATTTCTTGGAGTTGGACACATACCAAGTTTAGCTCAGTTCTGGGCATCTTTGAAATACCTATACAAACTTGTTCCTACATAGTAACTTGCATCTTTGAATGAGAATCTGCTTGCTTACACTAACGTGCTATATGTTCTGA
Source organism: Diceros bicornis minor (assembly GCF_020826845.1). Lineage (NCBI taxonomy): Eukaryota > Metazoa > Chordata > Mammalia > Perissodactyla > Rhinocerotidae > Diceros > Diceros bicornis. The sequence continues at coordinate 204,884 of NW_026691122.1, read as the reverse complement.
ATGCCCGAATTGGGAATCTGTGTCAAAACTTTGTTAGGAATTATGTGATCCTTACTAGCTGGAAGTAAGGGAGATGGGGCATGAAGTTATTTCTAGGAGTTGGACACATACCAAGTTTAGCTCAGTTCTGGGCATCTTTGAAATACCTATACAAACTTGTTCCTACATAGTAACTTGCAACTTTGAATGAGAATGTGCCTGCTTACAGCAACGTGCTATATGTTCTGAATGAACGAATTGGGAATCTGTGTCAAATCTTTGTTAGGAATTATGTGATCCTTACTAGCTGGAAGTAAGGGAGATGGGGCATGAAGTTATTTCTAGGAGTTGGACACATACCAAGTTTAGCTCAGTTCTGGGCATCTTTGAAATACCTATACAAACTTGTTCCTACATAGTAACTTGCATCTTTGAATGAGAATCTGCTTGCTTACACTAACGTGCTATATGTTCTGAATGCCCGAATTGGCAATCTGTGTCAAAACTTTGTTAGGAATTATGTGATCCTTACTAGCTGGAAGTAAGGGAGATGGGGCATGAAGTTATTTCTAGGAGTTGGACACATACCAAGTTTAGCTCAGTTCTGGGCATCTTTGAAATACCTATACAAACTTGTTCCTACATAGTAACTTGCAACTTTGAATGAAAATGTGCCTGCTTACAGCAACGTGCTATATGTTCTGAATGCCCGAATTGGGAATCTGTGTCAAAACTTTGTTAGGAATTATGTGATCCTTACTAGCTGGAAGTAAGGGAGTTGGGGCATGAAGTTATTTCTAGGAGTTGGACACATACCAAGTTTAGCTCAGTTCTGGGCATCTTTGAAATACCTATACAAACTTGTTCCTACATAGTAACTTGCAACTTTGAATGAGAATGTGCCTGCTTACAGCAACGTGCTATATGTTCTGAATGCCCGAATTGGGAATCTGTGTCAAAACTTTGTTAGGAATTATGTGATCCTTACTAGCTGGAAGTAAGGGAGATGGGGCATGAAGTTATTTCTAGGAGTTGGACACATACCAAGTTTAGCTCAGTTCTGGGCATCTTTGAAATACCTATACAAACTTGTTCCTACATAGTATCTTGCATCTTTGAATGAGAATCTGCTTGCTTACAGCAACGTGCTATATGTTCTGAATGCCCGAATTGGGAATCTGTTTCAAAACATTTTTAGGAATTATGTGATCCTTACTAGCTGGAAGTAAGGGAGATGGGGCATGAAGTTATTTCTAGGAGTTGGACACATACCAAGTTTAGCTCAGTTCTGGGCATCTTTGAAATACCTATACAAACTTGTTCCTACATAGTAACTTGCATCTTTGAATGAGAATCTGCTTGCTTACAGCAACGTGCTATATGTTCTGAATGCCCGAATTGGGAATCTGTGTCAAAACTTTGTTAGGAATTATGTGATCCTTACTAGCTGGAAGTAAGGGAGATGGGGCATGAAGTTATTTCTAGGAGTTGGACACATACCAAGTTTAGCTCAGTTCTGGGCATCTTTGAAATACCCATACAAACTTGTTCCTACATAGTAACTTGCATCTTTGAATGAGAATCTGCTTGCTTACAGCAACGTGCTATATGTTCTGAATGAACGAATTGGGAATCTGTGTCAAATCTTTGTTAGGAATTATGTGATCCTTACTAGCTGGAAGTAAGGGAGATGGGGCATGAAGTTATTTCTAGGAGTTGGACACATACCAAGTTTAGCTCAGTTCTGGGCATCTTTGAAATACCTATACAAACTTGTTCCTACATAGTAACTTGCAACTTTGAATGAGAATGTGCCTGCTTACAGCAACGTGCTATATGTTCTGAATGCCCGAATTGGGAATCTGTGTCAAAACTTTGTTAGGAATTATGTGATCCTTACTAGCTGGAAGTAAGGGAGATGGGGCATGAAGTTATTTCTAGGAGTTGGACACATACCAAGTTTAGCTCAGTTCTGGGCATCTTTGAAATACCTATACAAACTTGTTCCTACATAGTAACTTGCATCTTTGAATGAGAATCTGCTTGCTTACAGCAACGTGCTATATGTTCTGAATGCCCGAATTGGGAATCTGTGTCAAAACTTTGTTAGGAATTATGTGATCCTTACTAGCTGGAAGTAAGGGAGATGGGGCATGAAGTTATTTCTAGGAGTTGGACACATACCAAGTTTAGCTCAGTTCTGGGCATCTTTGAAATACCTATACAAACTTGTTCCTACATAGTAACTTGCAACTTTGAATGAAAATGTGCTTGCTTACAGCAACGTGCTGTATGTTCTGAATGCCCGAATTGGGAATCTGTGTCAAAACTTTGTTAGGAATCATGTGATCCTTACTAGCTGGAAGTAAGGGAGATGGGGCATGAAGTTATTTCTAGGAGTTGGACACATACCAAGTTTAGCTCAGTTCTGGGCATCTTTGAAATACCTATACAAACTTGTTCCTACATAGTAACTTGCAACTTTGAATGAAAATGTGCTTGCTTACAGCAACGTGCTGTATGTTCTGAATGCCCGAATTGGGAATCTGTGTCAAAACTTTGTTAGGAATCATGTGATCCTTACTAGCTGGAAGTAAGGGAGATGGGGCATGAAGTTATTTCTAGGAGTTGGACACATACCAAGTTTAGCTCAGTTCTGGGCATCTTTGAAATACCTATACAAACTTGTTCCTACATAGTAACTTGCAACTTTGAATGAAAATGTGCTTGCTTACAGCAACGTGCTGTATGTTCTGAATGCCCGAATTGGGAATCTGTGTCAAAACTTTGTTAGGAATCATGTGATCCTTCTAGCTGGAAGTAAGAGGGATGGGGCATGAAGTTATTTCTAGGAGTTGGACACATACCAAGTTTAGATCAGTTCTGGGCATCTTTGAAATACCTATACAAACTTGTTCCTACATAGTAACTTGCAACTTTGAATGAAAATGTGCTTGCTTACAGCAACGTGCTATATGTTCTGAATGCCCGAATTGGGAATCTGTGTCAAAACTTTGTTAGGAATTATGTGATCCTTACTAGCTGGAAGTAAGGGAGATGGGGCATGAAGTTATTTCTAGGAGTTGGACACATACCAAGTTTAGCTCAGTTCTGGGCATCTTTGAAATACCTATACAAACTTGTTCCTACATAGTAACTTGCAACTTTGAATGAGAATGTGCTTGCTTGCAGCAACGTGCTATATGTTCTGAATGCCCGAATTGGGAATCTGTGTCAAAACTTTGTTAGGAATTATGAGATCCTTACTAGCTGGAAGTAAGGGAGATGGAGCATGAAGTTATTTCTAGGAGTTGGACACATACCAAGTTTAGCTCAGTTCGGGGCATCTTTGAAATACCTATACAAACTTGTTCCTACCTAGTAACTTGCATCTTTGAAGAGAATGTGCTTGCTTACAGCAACGTGCTATATGTTCTGAATGCCCGAATTGGGAATCTGTGTCAAAACTTTGTTAGGAATTATGTGATCCTTACTAGCTGGAAGTAAGGGAGATGGGGCATGAAGTTATTTCTAGGAGTTGGACACATACCAAGTTTAGCTCAGTTCTGGGCATCTTTGAAATACCTATACAAACTTGTTCCTACCTAGTAACTTGCATCTTTGAATGAGAATCTGCTTGCTTACAGCAACGTGGTATATGTTCTGAATGCCCGAATTGGGAATCTGTGTCAAAACTTTGTTAGGAATTATGTGATCCTTACTAGCTGGAAGTAAGGGAGATGGGGCATGAAGTTATTTCTAGGAGTTGGACACATACCAAGTTTAGCTCAGTTCTGGGCATCTTTGAAATACCTATACAAACTTGTTCCTACATAGTAACTTGCATCTTTGAATGAGAATGTGCTTGCTTACAGCAACGTGCTATATGTTCTGAATGCCCGAATTGGCAATCTGTGTCAAAACTTTATTAGGAATTATGTGATCCTTACTAGCTGGAAGTAAGGGAGATGGGGCATGAAGTTATTTCTAGGAGTTGGACACATACCAAGTTTAGCTCAGTTCTGGGCATCTTTGAAATACCTATACAAACTTGTTCCTACATAGTAACTTGCATCTTTGAATGAGAATCTGCTTTCTTACAGCAACGTGCTATATGTTCTGAATGCCCGAATTGGGAATCTATGTCAAAACTTTGTTAGGAATTATGTGATCCTTACTAGCTGGAAGTAAGGGAGATGGGGCATGAAGTTATTTCTAGGAGTTGGACACATACCAAGTTTAGCTCAGTTCTGGGCATCTTTGAAATACCTATACAAACTTGTTCCTACATAGTAACTTGCATCTTTGAATGAGAATGTGCTTGCTTACAGCAACGTGCTATATGTTCTGAATGCCCGAATTGGGAATCTGTGTCAAAACTTTGTTAGGAATTATGTGATCCTTACTAGCTGGAAGTAAGGGAGATGGGGCATGAAGTTATTTCTAGGAGTTGGACACATACCAAGTTTAGCTCAGTTCTGGGCATCTTTGAAATACCTATACAAACTTGTTCCTACATAGTAACTTGCAACTTTGAATGAGAATGTGCTTGCTTACAGCAACGTGCTATATGTTCTGAATGCCCGAATTGGGAATCTGTGTCAAAACTTTGTTAGGAATTATGTGATCCTTACTAGCTGGAAGTAAGGGAGATGGGGCATGAAGTTATTTCTACGAGTTGGACACATACCGAGTTTAGCTCAGTTCTGGGCATCTTTGAAATACCTATACAAACTTGTTCCTACATAGTAACTTGCAACTTTGAATGAGAATGTGCTTGCTTACAGCAACGTGCTATATGTTCTGAATGCCCGAATTGGGAATCTGTGTCAAAACTTTGTTAGGAATTATGTGATCCTTACTAGCTGGAAGTAAGGGAGATGGGGCATGTAGTTATTTCTTGGAGTTGGAGACATACCGAGTTTAGCTCAGTTCTGGGCATCTTTGAAATACCTATACAAACTTGTTCCTACATAGTAACTTGCATCTTTGAATGAGAATGTGCTTGCTTACAGTAACGTGCTATATGTTCTGAATGCCCGAATTGGGAATCTGTGTCAAAACTTTGTTAGGAATTATGTGATCCTTACTAGCTGGAAGTAAGGGAGATGGGGCATGAAGTTATTTCTAGGAGTTGGACACATACCGAGTTTAGCTCAGTTCTGGGCATCTTTGAAATACCTATACAAACTTGTTCCTACCTAGTAACTTGCAACTTTGAATGAGAATGTGCTTGCTTGCAGCAACGTGCTATATGTTCTGAATGCCCGAATTGGGAATCTGTGTCAAAACTTTGTTAGGAATTATGTGATCCTTACTAGCTGGAAGTAAGGGAGATGGGGCATGAAGTTATTTCTAGGAGTTGGACACATACCAAGTTTAGCTCAGTTCTGGGCATCTTTGAAATACCTATACAAACTTGTTCCTTCCTAGTAACTTGCATCTTTGAATGAGAATGTGCTTGCTTACAGCAACGTGCTATATGTTCTGAATGCCCGAATTGGGAATCTGTGTCAAAACTTTGTTAGGAATTATGAGATCCTTACTAGCTGGAAGTAAGGGAGATGGGGCATGAAGTTATTTCTAGGAGTTGGACACATACCAAGTTTAGCTCAGTTCTGGGCATCTTTGAAATACCTATACAAACTTGTTCCTACCTAGTAACTTGCATCTTTGAATGAGAATCTGCTTGCTTACACTAACGTGCTATATGTTCTGAATGCCCGAATTGGCAATCTGTGTCAAAACTTTGTTAGGAATTATGTGATCCTTACTGGCTGGAAGTAAGGGAGATGGGGCATGAAGTTATTTCTAGGAGTTGGACACATACCAAGTTTAGCTCAGTTCTGGGCATCTTTGAAATACCTATACAAACTTGTTCCTACATAGTAACTTGCAACTTTGAATGAAAATGTGCCTGCTTACAGCAACGTGCTATATGTTCTGAATGCCCGAATTGGGAATCTGTGTCAAAACTTTGTTAGGAATTATGTGATCCTTACTAGCTGGAAGTAAGGGAGTTGGGGCATGAAGTTATTTCTAGGAGTTGGACACATACCAAGTTTAGCTCAGTTCTGGGCATCTTTGAAATACCTATACAAACTTGTTCCTACATAGTAACTTGCAACTTTGAATGAGAATGTGCCTGCTTACAGCAACGTGCTATATGTTCTGAATGCCCGAATTGGGAATCTGTGTCAAAACTTTGTTAGGAATTATGTGATCCTTACTAGCTGGAAGTAAGGGAGATGGGGCATGAAGTTATTTCTAGGAGTTGGACAAATACCAAGTTTAGCTCAGTTCTGGGCATCTTTGAAATACCTATACAAACTTGTTCCTACATAGTAACTTGCAACTTTGAATGAAAATGTGCCTGCTTACAGCAACGTGCTATATGTTCTGAATGCCCGAATTGGGAATCTGTGTCAAAACTTTGTTAGGAATTATGTGATCCTTACTAGCTGGAAGTAAGGGAGTTGGGGCATGAAGTTATTTCTAGGAGTTGGACACATACCAAGTTTAGCTCAGTTCTGGGCATCTTTGAAATACCTATACAAACTTGTTCCTACATAGTAACTTGCAACTTTGAATGAGAATGTGCCTGCTTACAGCAACGTGCTATATGTTCTGAATGCCCGAATTGGGAATCTGTGTCAAAACTTTGTTAGGAATTATGTGATCCTTACTAGCTGGAAGTAAGGGAGATGGGGCATGAAGTTATTTCTAGGAGTTGGACACATACCAAGTTTAGCTCAGTTCTGGGCATCTTTGAAATACCTATACAAACTTGTTCCTACATAGTAACTTGCATCTTTGAATGAGAATCTGCTTGCTTACAGCAACGTGCTATATGTTCTGAATGCCCGAATTGGCAATCTGTGTCAAAACTTTGTTAGGAATTATGTGATCCTTACTAGCTGGAAGTAAGGGAGATGGGGCATGAAGTTATTTCTAGGAGTTGGACACATACCAAGTTTAGCTCAGTTCTGGGCATCTTTGAAATACCTATACAAACTTGTTCCTACATAGTAACTTGCATCTTTGAATGAGAATCTGCTTGCTTACAGCAACGTGCTATATGTTCTGAATGCCCGAATTGGGAATCTGTGTCAAAACTTTGTTAGGAATTATGTGATCCTTACTAGCTGGAAGTAAGGGAGATGGGGCATGAAGTTATTTCTAGGAGTTGGACACATACCAAGTTTAGCTCAGTTCTGGGCATCTTTGAAATACCTATACAAACTTGTTCCTACATAGTAACTTGCTTCTTTGAATGAGAATCTGCTTGCTTACAGCAACGTGCTATATGTTCTGAATGCCCGAATTGGGAATCTGTGTCAAAACTTTGTTAGGAATTATGTGATCCTTACTAGCTGGAAGTAAGGGAGATGGGGCATGAAGTTATTTCTTGGAGTTGGACACATACCAAGTTTAGCTCAGTTCTGGGCATCTTTGAAATACCTATACAAACTTGTTCCTACCTAGTAACTTGCATCTTTGAATGAGAATGTGCTTGCTTACAGCAACGTGCTATATGTTCTGAATGCCCGAATTGGCAATCTGTGTCAAAACTTTGTTAGGATTATGTGATCCTTACTAGCTGGAAGTAAGGGAGATGGGGCATGAAGTTATTTCTAGGAGTTGGACACATACCAAGTTTAGCTCAGTTCTGGGCATCTTTGAAATACCTATACAAACTTGTTCCTACATAGCAACTTGCATCTTTGAATGAGAATCTGCTTGCTTACACTAACGTGCTATATGTTCTGAATGCCCGAATTGGGAATCTGTGTCAAAACTTTGTTAGGAATTATGTGATCCTTACTAGCTGGAAGTAAGGGAGATGGGGCATGAAGTTATTTCTAGGAGTTGGACACATACCAAGTTTAGCTCAGTTCTGGGCATCTTTGAAATACCTATACAAACTTGTTCCTACATAGTAACTTGCAACTTTGAATGAGAATGTGCCTGCTTACAGCAACGTGCTATATGTTCTGAATGAACGAATTGGGAATCTGTGTCAAATCTTTGTTAGGAATTATGTGATCCTTACTAGCTGGAAGTAAGGGAGATGGGGCATGAAGTTATTTCTAGGAGTTGGACACATACCAAGTTTAGCTCAGTTCTGGGCATCTTTGAAATACCTATACAAACTTGTTCCTACATAGTAACTTGCAACTTTGAATGAGAATGTGCCTGCTTACAGCAACGTGCTATATGTTCTGAATGCCCGAATTGGGAATCTGTGTCAAAACTTTGTTAGGAATTATGTGATCCTTACTAGCTGGAAGTAAGGGAGATGGGGCATGAAGTTATTTCTAGGAGTTGGACACATACCAAGTTTAGCTCAGTTCTGGGCATCTTTGAAATACCTATACAAACTTGTTCCTACATAGTAACTTGCATCTTTGAATGAGAATCTGCTTGCTTACAGCAACGTGCTATATGTTCTGAATGCCCGAATTGGGAATCTGTGTCAAAACTTTGTTAGGAATTATGTGATCCTTACTAGCTGGAAGTAAGGGAGATGGGGCATGAAGTTATTTCTAGGAGTTGGACACATACCAAGTTTAGCTCAGTTCTGGGCATCTTTGAAATACCTATACAAACTTGTTCCTACATAGTAACTTGCAACTTTGAATGAAAATGTGCTTGCTTACAGCAACGTGCTGTATGTTCTGAATGCCCGAATTGGGAATCTGTGTCAAAACTTTGTTAGGAATTATGTGATCCTTACTAGCTGGAAGTAAGGGAGATGGGGCATGAAGTTATTTCTAGGAGTTGGACACATACCAAGTTTAGCTCAGTTCTGGGCATCTTTGAAATACCTATACAAACTTGTTCCTACATAGTAACTTGCAACTTTGAATGAGAATGTGCCTGCTTACAGCAACGTGCTCTATGTTCCGAATGCCCGAATTGGGAATCTGTGTCAAAACTTTGTTAGGAATTATGTGATCCTTACTAGCTGGAAGTAAGGGAGATGGGGCATGAAGTTATTTCTAGGAGTTGGACACATACCAAGTTTAGCTCAGTTCTGGGCATCTTTGAAATACCTATACAAACTTGTTCCTACATAGTAACTTGCATCTTTGAATGAGAATCTGCTTGCTTACAGCAACGTGCTATATGTTCTGAATGCCCGAATTGGGAATCTGTGTCAAAACTTTGTTAGGAATTATGTGATCCTTACTAGCTGGAAGTAAGGGAGATGGGGCATGAAGTTATTTCTAGGAGTTGGACACATACCAAGTTTAGCTCAGTTCTGGGCATCTTTGAAATACCTATACAAACTTGTTCCTACATAGTAACTTGCAACTTTGAATGAAAATGTGCTTGCTTACAGCAACGTGCTGTATGTTCCGAATGCCCGAATTGGGAATCTGTGTCAAAACTTTGTTAGGAATTATGTGATCCTTACTAGCTGGAAGTAAGGGAGATGGGGCATGAAGTTATTTCTAGGAGTTGGACACATACCAAGTTTAGCTCAGTTCTGGGCATCTTTGAAATACCTATACAAACTTGTTCCTACATAGTAACTTGCAACTTTGAATGAAAATGTGCTTGCTTACAGTAACGTGCTATATGTTCTGAATGCCCGAATTGGGAATCTGTGTCAAAACTTTGTTAGGAATTATGTGATCCTTACTAGCTGGAAGTAAGGGAGATGGGGCATGAAGTTATTTCTAGGAGTTGGACACATACCAAGTTTAGCTCAGTTCTGGGTAACTTTGAAATACCTATACAAACTTGTTCCTACATAGTAACTTGCAACATTGAATGAAAATGTGCTTGCTTACAGCAACGTGCTATATGTTCTGAATGCCCGAATTGGGAATCTGTGTCAAAACTTCGTTAGGAATTATGTGATCCTTACTAGCTGGAAGTAAGGGAGATGGGGCATGAAGTTATTTCTAGGAGTTGGACACATACCAAGTTTAGCTCAGTTCTGGGCATCTTTGAAATACCTATACAAACTTGTTCCTACATAGTAACTTGCAACTTTGAATGAGAATGTGCTTGCTTACAGCAACGTGCTATATGTTCTGAATGAACGAATGGGAAATCTCTGTCAAAACTTTGTTAGGAATTATGTGATCCTTACTAGCTGGAAGTAAGGGTGATGGGGCATGAAGTTATTTCTTGGAGTTGGAGACATACCAAGTTTAGCTCAGTGCTGGGCATCTTTGAAATACCTATACAAACTTGTTCCTACATAGTAACTTGCATCTTTGAATGAGAATCTGCTTGCTTACAGCAACGTGCTATATGTTCTGAATGCCCGAATTGGCAATCTGTGTCAAAACTTTGTTAGGAATTATGTGATCCTTACTAGCTGGAAGTAAGGGAGATGGGGCATGAAGTTATTTCTAGGAGTTGGACACATACCAAGTTTAGCGCAGTTCTGGGCATCTTTGAAATACCTATACAAACTTGTTCCTACATAGTAACTTGCAACTTTGAATGAGAATGTGCTTGCTTACAGCAACGTGCTATATGTTCTGAATGCCCGAATTGGGAATCTGTGTCAAAACTTTGTTAGGAATTATGTGATCCTTACTAGCTGGAAGTAAGGGAGATGGGGCATGAAGTTATTTCTAGGAGTTGGACACATACCAAGTTTAGCTCACTTCTGGGCATCTTTGAAATACCTATACAAACTTGTTCCTACATAGTAACTTGCAACTTTGAATGAGAATGTGCTTGCTTACAGCAACGTGCTATATGTTCTGAATGCCCGAATTGGGAATCTGTGTCAAAACTTTGTTAGGAATTATGTGATCCTTACTAGCTGGAAGTAAGGGAGATGGGGCATGAAGTTATTTCTAGGAGTTGGACACATACCAAGTTTAGCTCAGTTCTGGGCATCTTTGAAATACCTATACAAACTTGTTCCTACATAGTAACTTGCATCTTTGAATGAGAATCTGCTTGCTTACAGCAACGTTGTATATGTTCTGAATGCCCGAATTGGGAATCTGTGTCAAAACTTTGTTAGGAATTATGTGATCCTTACTAGCTGGAAGTAAGGGAGATGGGGCATGAAGTTATTTCTAGGAGTTGGACACATACCAAGTTTAGCTCAGTTCTGGGCATCTTTGAAATACCTATACAAACTTGTTCCTACATAGTAACTTGCATCTTTGAATGAGAATCTGCTTGCTTACAGCAACGTGCTATATGTTCTGAATGCCCGAATTGGGAATCTGTGTCAAAACTTTGTTAGGAATTATGTGATCCTTACTAGCTGGAAGTAAGGGAGATGGGGCATGAAGTTATTTCTAGGAGTTGGACACATACCAAGTTTAGCTCAGTTCTGGGCATCTTTGAAATACCTATACAAACTTGTTCCTACATAGTAACTTGCAACTTTGAATGAAAATGTGCTTGCTTACAGCAACGTGCTGTATGTTCTGAATGAACGAATGGGAAATCTCTGTCAAAACTTTGTTAGGAATTATGTGATCCTTACTAGCTGGAAGTAAGGGAGATGGGGCATGAAGTTATTTCTTGGAGTTGGAGACATACCAAGTTTAGCTCAGTGCTGGGCATCTTTGAAATACCTATACAAACTTGTTCCTACATAGTAACTTGCATCTTTGAATGAGAATCTGCTTGCTTACAGCAACGTGCTATATGTTCTGAATGCCCGAATTGGGAATCTGTGTCAAAACTTTGTTAGGAATTATGTGATCCTTACTAGCTGGAAGTAAGGGAGATGGGGCATGAAGTTATTTCTAGGAGTTGGACACATACCAAGTTTAGCGCAGTTCTGGGCATCTTTGAAATACCTATACAAACTTGTTCCTACATAGTAACTTGCAACTTTGAATGAAAATGTGCTTGCTTACAGCAACATGCTATATGTTCTGAATGCCCGAATTGGGAATCTGTGTCAAAACTTTGTTAGGAATTATGTGATCCTTACTAGCTGGAAGTAAGGGAGATGGGGCATGAAGTTATTTCTAGGAGTTGGACACATACCAAGTTTAGCTCAGTTCTGGGCATCTTTGAAATACCTATACAAACTTGTTCCTACATAGTAACTTGCAACTTTGAATGAGAATGTGCTTGCTTACAGCAACGTGCTATATGTTCTGAATGCCCGAATTGGGAATCTGTGTCAAAACTTTGTTAGGAATTATGTGATCCTTACTAGCTGGAAGTAAGGGAGATGGGGCATGAAGTTATTTCTAGGAGTTGGACACATACCAAGTTTAGCTCAGTTCTGGGCATCTTTGAAATACCTATACAAACTTGTTCCTACCTAGTAACTTGCATCTTTGAATGAGAATCTGCTTGCTTACAGCAACGTGGTATATGTTCTGAATGCCCGAATTGGGAATCTGTGTCAAAACTTTGTTAGGAATTATGTGATCCTTACTAGCTGGAAGTAAGGGAGATGGGGCATGAAGTTATTTCTAGGAGTTGGACACATACCAAGTTTAGCTCAGTTCTGGGCATCTTTGAAATACCTATACAAACTTGTTCCTACATAGTAACTTGCATCTTTGAATGAGAATCTGCTTGCTTACAGCAACGTGCTATATGTTCTGAATGCCCGAATTGGGAATCTGTGTCAAAACTTTGTTAGGAATTATGTGATCCTTACTAGCTGGAAGTAAGGGAGATGGGGCATGAAGTTATTTCTAGGAGTTGGACACATACCAAGTTGAGCTCAGTTCTGGGCATCTTTGAAATACCTATACAAACTTGTTCCTACATAGTAACTTGCAACTTTGAATGAAAATGTGCTTGGTTACAGCAACGTGCTATATGTTCCGAATGCCCGAATTGGGAATCTGTGTCAAAACTTTGTTAGGAATTTTGTGATCCTTACTAGCTGGAAGTAAGGGAGATGGGGCATGAAGTTATTTCTAGGAGTTGGACACATACCTAGTTTAGCTCAGTTCTGGGCATCTTTGAAATACCTATACAAACTTGTTCCTACATAGTAACTTGCATCTTTGAATGAGAATGTGCTTGCTTACAGCAACGTGCTATATGTTCTGAATGCCCGAATTGGGAATGTGTGTCAAAACTTTGTTAGGAATTATGTGATCCTTACTAGCTGGAAGTAAGGGAGATGGGGCATGAAGTTATTTCTAGGAGTTGGACACATACCAAGTTTAGCTCAGTTCTGGGCATCTTTGAAATACCTATACAAAATTGTTCCTACATAGTAACTTGCAACTTTGAATGAGAATGTGCTTGCTTACAGCAACGTGCTATATGTTCTGAATGCCCGAATATGGAATCTGTGTCAAAACTTTGTTAGGAATTATGTGATCCTTACTAGCTGGAAGTAAGGGAGATGGGGCATGAAGTTATTTCTTGGAGTTGGACACATACCAAGTTTAGCTCAGTTCTGGGCATCTTTGAAATACCTATACAAACTTGTTCCTACCTAGTAACTTGCATCCTTGAATGAGAATGTGCTTGCTTACAGCAACGTGCTATATGTTCTGAATGCCCGAATTGGCAATCTGTGTCAAAACTTTGTTAGGATTATGTGATCCTTACTAGCTGGAAGTAAGGGAGATGGGGCATGAAGTTATTTCTAGGAGTTGGACACATACCAAGTTTAGCTCAGTTCTGGGCATCTTTGAAATACCTATACAAACTTGTTCCTACATAGTAACTTGCATCTTTGAATGAGAATCTGCTTGCTTACACTAACGTGCTATATGTTCTGAATGCCCGAATTGGGAATCTGTGTCAAAACTTTGTTAGGAATTATGTGATCCTTACTAGCTGGAAGTAAGGGAGATGGGGCATGAAGTTATTTCTAGGAGTTGGACACATACCAAGTTTAGCTCAGTTCTGGGCATCTTTGAAATACCTATACAAACTTGTTCCTACATAGTAACTTGCAACTTTGAATGAGAATGTGCCTGCTTACAGCAACGTGCTATATGTTCTGAATGAACGAATTGGGAATCTGTGTCAAATCTTTGTTAGGAATTATGTGATCCTTACTAGCTGGAAGTAAGGGAGATGGGGCATGAAGTTATTTCTAGGAGTTGGACACATACCAAGTTTAGCTCAGTTCTGGGCATCTTTGAAATACCTATACAAACTTGTTCCTACATAGTAACTTGCAACTTTGAATGAGAATGTGCCTGCTTACAGCAACGTGCTATATGTTCTGAATGCCCGAATTGGGAATCTGTGTCAAAACTTTGTTAGGAATTATGTGATCCTTACTAGCTGGAAGTAAGGGAGATGGGGCATGAAGTTATTTCTAGGAGTTGGACACATACCAAGATTAGCTCAGTTCTGGGCATCTTTGAAATACCTATACAAACTTGTTCCTACATAGTAACTTGCAACTTTGAATGAAAATGTGCTTGCTTACAGTAACGTGCTATATGTTCTGAATGCCCGAATTGGCAATCTGTGTCAAAACTTCGTTAGGAATTATGTGATCCTTACTAGCTGGAAGTAAGGGAGATGGGGCATGAAGTTATTTCTAGGAGTTGGACACATACCAAGTTTAGCTCAGTTCTGGGTAACTTTGAAATACCTATACAAACTTGTTCCTACATAGTAACTTGCAACTTTGAATGAAAATGTGCTTGCTTACAGCAAAGTGCTATATGTTCTGAATGCCCGAATTGGGAATCTGTGTCAAAACTTCGTTAGGAATTATGTGATCCTTACTAGCTGGAAGTAAGGGAGATGGGGCATGAAGTTATTTCTAGGAGTTGGACACATACCAAGTTTAGCTCAGTTCTGGGCATCTTTGAAATACCTATACAAACTTGTTCCTACATAGTAACTTGCAACTTTGAATGAGAATGTGCTTGCTTACAGCAACGTGCTATATGTTCTGAATGAACGAATGGGAAATCTCTGTCAAAACTTTGTTAGGAATTATGTGATCCTTACTAGCTGGAAGTAAGGGAGATGGGGCATGAAGTTATTTCTTGGAGTTGGAGACATACCAAGTTTAGCTCAGTGCTGGGCATCTTTGAAATACCTATACAAACTTGTTCCTACATAGTAACTTGCATCTTTGAATGAGAATCTGCTTGCTTACAGCAACGTGCTATATGTTCTGAATGCCCGAATTGGCAATCTGTGTCAAAACTTTGTTAGGAATTATGTGATCCTTACTAGCTGGAAGTAAGGGAGATGGGGCATGAAGTTATTTCTAGGAGTTGGACACATACCAAGTTTAGCGCAGTTCTGGGCATCTTTGAAATACCTATACAAACTTGTTCCTACATAGTAACTTGCAACTTTGAATGAGAATGTGCTTGCTTACAGCAACGTGCTATATGTTCTGAATGCCCGAATTGGGAATCTGTGTCAAAACTTTGTTAGGAATTATGTGATCCTTACTAGCTGGAAGTAAGGGAGATGGGGCATGAAGTTATTTCTAGGAGTTGGACACATACCAAGTTTAGCTCAGTTCTGGGCATCTTTGAAATACCTATACAAACTTGTTCCTACATAGTAACTTGCAACTTTGAATGAGAATGTGCTTGCTTACAGCAACGTGCTATATGTTCTGAATGCCCGAATTGGGAATCTGTGTCAAAACTTTGTTAGGAATTATGTGATCCTTACTAGCTGGAAGTAAGGGAGATGGGGCATGAAGTTATTTCTAGGAGTTGGACACATACCAAGTTTAGCTCAGTTCTGGGCATCTTTGAAATACCTATACAAACTTGTTCCTACCTAGTAACTTGCATCTTTGAATGAGAATCTGCTTGCTTACAGCAACGTGGTATATGTTCTGAATGCCCGAATTGGGAATCTGTGTCAAAACTTTGTTAGGAATTATGTGATCCTTACTAGCTGGAAGTAAGGGAGATGGGGCATGAAGTTATTTCTAGGAGTTGGACACATACCAAGTTTAGCTCAGTTCTGGGCATCTTTGAAATACCTATACAAACTTGTTCCTACATAGTAACTTGCATCTTTGAATGAGAATCTGCTTGCTTACAGCAACGTGCTATATGTTCTGAATGCCCGAATTGGGAATCTGTGTCAAAACTTTGTTAGGAATTATGTGATCCTTACTAGCTGGAAGTAAGGGAGATGGGGCATGAAGTTATTTCTAGGAGTTGGACACATACCAAGTTGAGCTCAGTTCTGGGCATCTTTGAAATACCTATACAAACTTGTTCCTACATAGTAACTTGCAACTTTGAATGAAAATGTGCTTGGTTACAGCAACGTGCTATATGTTCTGAATGCCCGAATTGGGAATCTGTGTCAAAACTTTGTTAGGAATTTTGTGATCCTTACTAGCTGGAAGTAAGGGAGATGGGGCATGAAGTTATTTCTAGGAGTTGGACACATACCAAGTTTAGCTCAGTTCTGGGCATCTTTGAAATACCTATACAAACTTGTTCCTACATAGTAACTTGCATCTTTGAATGAGAATGTGCTTGCTTACAGCAACGTGCTATATGTTCTGAATGCCCGAATTGGGAATCTGTGTCAAAACTTTGTTAGGAATTATGTGATCCTTACTAGCTGGAAGTAAGGGAGATGGGGCATGAAGTTATTTCTAGGAGTTGGACACATACCAAGTTTAGCTCAGTTCTGGGCATCTTTGAAATACCTATACAAACTTGTTCCTACATAGTAACTTGCATCTTTGAATGAGAATGTGCTTGCTTACAGCAACGTGCTATATGTTCTGAATGCCCGAATATGGAATCTGTGTCAAAACTTTGTTAGGAATTATGTGATCCTTACTAGCTGGAAGTAAGGGAGATGGGGCATGAAGTTATTTCTAGGAGTTGGACACATACCAAGTTTAGCTCAGTTCTGGGCATCTTTGAAATACCTATACAAAATTGTTCCTACATAGTAACTTGCAACTTTGAATGAGAATGTGCTTGCTTACAGCAACGTGCTATATGTTCTGAATGCCCGAATATGGAATCTGTGTCAAAACTTTGTTAGGAATTATGTGATCCTTACTAGCTGGAAGTAAGGGAGATGGGGCATGAAGTTATTTCTAGGAGTTGGACACATACCAAGTTTAGCTCAGTTCTGGGCATCTTTGAAATACCTATACAAACTTGTTCCTACATAGTAACTTGCAACTTTGAATGAGAATGTGCTTGCTTGCAGCAACGTGCTATATGTTCTGAATGCCCGAATAGGGAATCTGTGTCAAAACTTTGTTAGGAATTATGAGATCCTTACTAGCTGGAAGTAAGGGAGATGGAGCATGAAGTTATTTCTAGGAGTTGGACACATACCAAGTTTAGCTCAGTTCTGGGCATCTTTGAAATACCTATACAAACATGTTCCTACCTAGTAACTTGCATCTTTGAATGAGAATGTGCTTGCTTACAGCACCGTGCTATATGTTCTGAATGCCCGAATTGGCAATCTGTGTGAAAACTTTGTTAGGAATCATGTGATCCTTACTAGCTGGAAGTAAGGGAGATGGGGCATGAAGTTATTTCTAGGAGTTGGACACATACCAAGTTTAGCTCAGTTCTGGGCATCTTTGAAATACCTATACAAACTTGTTCCTACATAGTAACTTGCAACTTTGAATGAGAATGTGCTTGCTTACAGCAACGTGCTGTATGTTCTGAATGCCCGAATTGGGAATCTGTGTCAAAACTTTGTTAGGAATCATGTGATCCTTACTAGCTGGAAGTAAGGGAGATGGGGCATGAAGTTATTTCTAGGAGTTGGACACATACCAAGTTTAGCTCAGTTCTGGGCATCTTTGAAATACCTATACAAACTTGTTCCTACATAGTAACTTGCAACTTTGAATGAGAATGTGCTTGCTTACAGCAACGTGCTGTATGTTCTGAATGCCCGAATTGGGAATCTGTGTCAAAACTTTGTTAGGAATCATGTGATCCTTACTAGCTGGAAGTAAGGGAGATGGGGCATGAAGTTATTTCTAGGAGTTGGACACATACCAAGTTTAGCTCAGTTCTGGGCATCTTTGAAATACCTATACAAACTTGTTCCTACATAGTAACTTGCAACTTTGAATGAAAATGTGCTTGCTTACAGCAACGTGCTGTATGTTCTGAATGCCCGAATTGGGAATCTGTGTCAAAACTTTGTTAGGAATCATGTGATCCTTACTAGCTGGAAGTAAGGGAGATGGGGCATGAAGTTATTTCTAGGAGTTGGACACATACCAAGTTTAGCTCAGTTCTGGGCATCTTTGAAATACCTATACAAACTTGTTCCTACATAGTAACTTGCAACTTTGAATGAGAATGTGCTTGCTTGCAGCAACGTGCTATATGTTCTGAATGCCCGATTTGGGAATCTGTGTCAAAACTTTGTTAGGAATTATGTGATCCTTACTAGCTGGAAGTAAGGGAGATGGAGCATGAAGTTATTTCTAGGAGTTGGACACATACCAAGTTTAGCTCAGTTCTGGGCATCTTTGAAATACCTATACAAACTTGTTCCTACATAGTAACTTGCATCTTTGAATGAGAATCTGCTTTCTTACAGCAACGTGCTATATGTTCTGAATGCCCGAATTGGGAATCTATGTCAAAACTTTGTTAGGAATTATGTGATCCTTACTAGCTGGAAGTAAGGGAGATGGGGCATGAAGTTATTTCTAGGAGTTGGACACATACCAAGTTTAGCTCAGTTCTGGGCATCTTTGAAATACCTATACAAACTTGTTCCTACATAGTAACTTGCATCTTTGAATGAGAATGTGCTTGCTTACAGCAACGTGCTATATGTTCTGAATGCCCGAATTGGGAATCTGTGTCAAAACTTTGTTAGGAATTATGTGATCCTTACTAGCTGGAAGAAAGGGAGATGGGGCATGTAGTTATTTCTTGGAGTTGGAGACATACCGAGTTTAGCTCAGTTCTGGGCATCTTTGAAATACCTATACAAACTTGTTCCTACATAGTAACTTGCATCTTTGAATGAGAATGTGCTTGCTTACAGTAACGTGCTATATGTTCTGAATGCCCGAATTGGCAATCTGTGTCAAAACTTTGTTAGGAATTATGTGATCCTTACTAGCTGGAAGTAAGGGAGATGGGGCATGAAGTTATTTCTAGGAGTTGGACACATACCGAGTTTAGCTCAGTTCTGGGCATCTTTGAAATACCTATACAAACTTGTTCCTACCTAGTAACTTGCAACTTTGAATGAGAATGTGCTTGCTTGCAGCAACGTGCTATATGTTCTGAATGCCCGAATTGGGAATCTGTGTCAAAACTTTGTTAGGAATTATGAGATCCTTACTAGCTGGAAGTAAGGGAGATGGGGCATGAAGTTATTTCTAGGAGTTGGACACATACCAAGTTTAGCTCAGTTCTGGGCATCTTTCAAATACCTATACAAACTTGTTCCTACCTAGTAACTTGCATCTTTGAATGAGAATGTGCTTGCTTACAGCAACGTGCTATATGTTCTGAATGCCCGAATTGGCAATCTGTGTCAAAACTTTTTTAGGAATTATGTGATCCTTACTAGCTGGAAGTAAGGGAGATGGGGCATGAAGTTATTTCTAGGAGTTGAACACATACCAAGTTTAGCTCAGTTCTGGGCATCTTTGAAATACCTATAGAAACTTGTTCCTACATAGTAACTTGCATCTTTGAATGAGAATGTGCTTGCTTACAGCAACGTGCTATATGTTCTGAATGAACGAATTGGGAATCTGTGTCAAAAATTTGTAAGGAATTATGTGATCCTTACTAGCTGGAAGTAAGGGAGATGGGGCATGAAGTTATTTCTTGGAGTTGGAGACATACCAAGTTTAGCTCAGTTCTGGGCATCTTTGAAATACCTATACAAACTTGTTCCTACATAGTAACTTGCAACTTTGAATGAGAATGTGCTTGCTTGCAGCAACGTGCTATATGTTCTGAATGCCCGATTTGGGAATCTGTGTCAAAACTTTGTTAGGAATTATGTGATCCTTACTAGCTGGAAGTAAGGGAGATGGAGCATGAAGTTATTTCTAGGAGTTGGACACATACCAAGTTTAGCTCAGTTCTGGGCATCTTTGAAATACCTATACAAACTTGTTCCTACATAGTAACTTGCATCTTTGAATGAGAATGTGCTTGCTTACAGCAACGTGCTATATGTTCTGAATGCCCGAATTGGCAATCTGTGTCAAAACTTTGTTAGGAATTATGTGATCCTTACTAGCTGGAAGTAAGGGAGATGGGGCATGAAGTTATTTCTAGGAGTTGGACACATACCAAGTTTAGCTCAGTTCTGGGCATCTTTGAAATACCTATACAAACTTGTTCCTACATAGTAACTTGCATCTTTGAATGAGAATCTGCTTTCTTACAGCAACGTGCTATATGTTCTGAATGCCCGAATTGGGAATCTATGTCAAAACTTTGTTAGGAATTATGTGATCCTTACTAGCTGGAAGTAAGGGAGATGGGGCATGAAGTTATTTCTAGGAGTTGGACACATACCAAGTTTAGCTCAGTTCTGGGCATCTTTGAAATACCTATACAAACTTGTTCCTACATAGTAACTTGCATCTTTGAATGAGAATGTGCTTGCTTACAGCAACGTGCTATATGTTCTGAATGCCCGAATTGGGAATCTGTGTCAAAACTTTGTTAGGAATTATGTGATCCTTACTAGCTGGAAGTAAGGGAGATGGGGCATGAAGTTATTTCTAGGAGTTGGACACATACCAAGTTTAGCTCAGTTCTGGGCATCTTTGAAATACCTATACAAACTTGTTCCTACATAGTAACTTGCAACTTTGAATGAGAATGTGCTTGCTTACAGCAACGTGCTATATGTTCTGAATGCCCGAATTGGGAATGTGTGTCAAAACTTTGTTAGGAATTATGTGATCCTTACTAGCTGGAAGTAAGGGAGATGGGGCATGAAGTTATTTCTAGGAGTTGGACACATACCGAGTTTAGCTCAGTTCTGGGCATCTTTGAAATACCTATACAAACTTGTTCCTACATAGTAACTTGCAACTTTGAATGAGAATGTGCTTGCTTACAGCAACGTGCTATATGTTCTGAATGCCCGAATTGGGAATCTGTGTCAAAACTTTGTTAGGAATTATGTGATCCTTACTAGCTGGAAGTAAGGGAGATGGGGCATGTAGTTATTTCTTGGAGTTGGAGACATACCGAGTTTAGCTCAGTTCTGGGCATCTTTGAAATACCTATACAAACTTGTTCCTACATAGTAACTTGCATCTTTGAATGAGAATGTGCTTGCTTACAGTAACGTGCTATATGTTCTGAATGCCCGAATTGGGAATCTGTGTCAAAACTTTGTTAGGAATTATGTGATCCTTACTAGCTGGAAGTAAGGGAGATGGGGCATGAAGTTATTTCTAGGAGTTGGACACATACCGAGTTTAGCTCAGTTCTGGGCATCTTTGAAATACCTATACAAACTTGTTCCTACCTAGTAACTTGCAACTTTGAATGAGAATGTGCTTGCTTGCAGCAACGTGCTATATGTTCTGAATGCCCGAATTGGGAATCTGTGTCAAAACTTTGTTAGGAATTATGTGATCCTTACTAGCTGGAAGTAAGGGAGATGGGGCATGAAGTTATTTCTAGGAGTTGGACACATACCAAGTTTAGCTCAGTTCTGGGCATCTTTGAAATACCTATACAAACTTGTTCCTACCTAGTAACTTGCATCTTTGAATGAGAATGTGCTTGCTTACAGCAACGTGCTATATGTTCTGAATGCCCGAATTGGCAATCTGTGTCAAAACTTTGTTAGGAATTATGAGATCCTTACTAGCTGGAAGTAAGGGAGATGGGGCATGAAGTTATTTCTAGGAGTTGGACACATACCAAGTTTAGCTCAGTTCTGGACATCTTTCAAATACCTATACAAACTTGTTCCTACCTAGTAACTTGCATCTTTGAATGAGAATGTGCTTGCTTACAGCAACGTGCTATATGTTCTGAATGCCCGAATTGGGAATCTGTGTCAAAACTTCGTTAGGAATTATGTGATCCTTACTAGCTGGAAGTAAGGGAGATGGGGCATGAAGTTATTTCTAGGAGTTGGACACATACCAAGTTTAGCTCAGTTCTGGGCATCTTTGAAATACCTATACAAACTTGTTCCTACATAGTAACTTGCAACTTTGAATGAGAATGTGCTTGCTTACAGCAACGTGCTATATGTTCTGAATGAACGAATGGGAAATCTCTGTCAAAACTTTGTTAGGAATTATGTGATCCTTACTAGCTGGAAGTAAGGGAGATGGGGCATGAAGTTATTTCTTGGAGTTGGAGACATACCAAGTTTAGCTCAGTGCTGGGCATCTTTGAAATACCTATACAAACTTGTTCCTACATAGTAACTTGCATCTTTGAATGAGAATCTGCTTGCTTACAGCAACGTGCTATATGTTCTGAATGCCCGAATTGGCAATCTGTGTCAAAACTTTGTTAGGAATTATGTGATCCTTACTAGCTGGAAGTAAGGGAGATGGGGCATGAAGTTATTTCTAGGAGTTGGACACATACCAAGTTTAGCGCAGTTCTGGGCATCTTTGAAATACCTATACAAACTTGTTCCTACATAGTAACTTGCAACTTTGAATGAGAATGTGCTTGCTTACAGCAACGTGCTATATGTTCTGAATGCCCGAATTGGGAATCTGTGTCAAAACTTTGTTAGGAATTATGTGATCCTTACTAGCTGGAAGTAAGGGAGATGGGGCATGAAGTTATTTCTAGGAGTTGGACACATACCAAGTTTAGCTCAGTTCTGGGCATCTTTGAAATACCTATACAAACTTGTTCCTACATAGTAACTTGCAACTTTGAATGAGAATGTGCTTGCTTACAGCAACGTGCTATATGTTCTGAATGCCCGAATTGGGAATCTGTGTCAAAACTTTGTTAGGAATTATGTGATCCTTACTAGCTGGAAGTAAGGGAGATGGGGCATGAAGTTATTTCTAGGAGTTGGACACATACCAAGTTTAGCTCAGTTCTGGGCATCTTTGAAATACCTATACAAACTTGTTCCTACCTAGTAACTTGCATCTTTGAATGAGAATCTGCTTGCTTACAGCAACGTGGTATATGTTCTGAATGCCCGAATTGGGAATCTGTGTCAAAACTTTGTTAGGAATTATGTGATCCTTACTAGCTGGAAGTAAGGGAGATGGGGCATGAAGTTATTTCTAGGAGTTGGACACATACCAAGTTTAGCTCAGTTCTGGGCATCTTTGAAATACCTATACAAACTTGTTCCTACATAGTAACTTGCATCTTTGAATGAGAATCTGCTTGCTTACAGCAACGTGCTATATGTTCTGAATGCCCGAATTGGGAATCTGTGTCAAAACTTTGTTAGGAATTATGTGATCCTTACTAGCTGGAAGTAAGGGAGATGGGGCATGAAGTTATTTCTAGGAGTTGGACACATACCAAGTTTAGCTCAGTTCTGGGCATCTTTGAAATACCTATACAAACTTGTTCCTACATAGTAACTTGCAACTTTGAATGAAAATGTGCTTGGTTACAGCAACGTGCTATATGTTCTGAATGCCCGAATTGGGAATCTGTGTCAAAACTTTGTTAGGAATTATGTCATCCTTACTAGCTGGAAGTAAGGGAGATGGGGCATGGAGTTATTTCTAGGAGTTGGACACATACCAAGTTTAGCTCCATTCTGGGCATCTTTGAAATACCTATACAAACTTGTTCCTACATAGTAACTTGCATCTTTGAATGAGAATGTGCTTGCTTACAGCAACGTGCTATATGTTCTGAATGCCCGAATTGGGAATCTGTGTCAAAACTTTGTTAGGAATTATGTGATCCTTACTAGCTGGAAGTAAGGGAGATGGGGCATGAAGTTATTTCTAGGAGTTGGACACATACCAAGTTTAGCTCAGTTCTGGGCATCTTTGAAATACCTACACAAACTTGTTCCTACATAGTAACTTGCATCTTTGAATGAGAATGTGCTTGCTTACAGCAACGTGCTATATGTTCTGAATGCCCGAATTGGGAATCTGTGTCAAAACTTTGTTAGGAATTATGTGATCCTTACTAGCTGGAAGTAAGGGTGATGGGGCATGAAGTTATTTCTTGGAGTTGGAGACATACCAAGTTTAGCTCAGTTCTGGGCATCTTTGAAATACCTATACAAACTTGTTCCTACATAGTAACTTGCAACTTTGAATGAGAATGTGCTTGCTTGCAGCAACGTGCTATATGTTCTGAATGCCCGAATAGGGAATCTGTGTCAAAACTTTGTTAGGAATTATGTGATCCTTACTAGCTGGAAGTAAGGGAGATGGAGCATGAACTTATTTCTAGGAGTTGGACACATACCAAGTTTAGCTCAGTTCTGGGCATCTTTGAAATACCTATACAAAATTGTTCCTACATAGTAACTTGCAACTTTGAATGAGAATGTGCTTGCTTACAGCAACGTGCTATATGTTCTGAATGCCCGAATATGGAATCTGTGTCAAAACTTTGTTAGGAATTATGTGATCCTTACTAGCTGGAAGTAAGGGAGATGGGGCATGAAGTTATTTCTAGGAGTTGGACACATACCAAGTTTAGCTCAGTTCTGGGCATCTTTGAAATACCTATACAAACTTGTTCCTACATAGTAACTTGCAACTTTGAATGAGAATGTGCTTGCTTGCAGCAACGTGCTATATGTTCTGAATGCCCGAATAGGGAATCTGTGTCAAAACTTTGTTAGGAATTATGAGATCCTTACTAGCTGGAAGTAAGGGAGATGGAGCATGAAGTTATTTCTAGGAGTTGGACACATACCAAGTTTAGCTCAGTTCTGGGCATCTTTGAAATACCTATACAAACTTGTTCCTACCTAGTAACTTGCATCTTTGAATGAGAATGTGCTTGCTTACAGCACCGTGCTATATGTTCTGAATGCCCGAATTGGCAATCTGTGTGAAAACTTTGTTAGGAATCATGTGATCCTTACTAGCTGGAAGTAAGGGAGATGGGGCATGAAGTTATTTCTAGGAGTTGGACACATACCAAGTTTAGCTCAGTTCTGGGCATCTTTGAAATACCTATACAAACTTGTTCCTACATAGTAACTTGCAACTTTGAATGAAAATGTGCTTGCTTACAGCAACGTGCTGTATGTTCTGAATGCCCGAATTGGGAATCTGTGTCAAAACTTTGTTAGGAATCATGTGATCCTTACTAGCTGGAAGTAAGGGAGATGGGGCATGAAGTTATTTCTAGGAGTTGGACACATACCAAGTTTAGCTCAGTTCTGGGCATCTTTGAAATACCTATACAAACTTGTTCCTACATAGTAACTTGCAACTTTGAATGAGAATGTGCTTGCTTACAGCAACGTGCTGTATGTTCTGAATGCCCGAATTGGGAATCTGTGTCAAAACTTTGTTAGGAATCATGTGATCCTTACTAGCTGGAAGTAAGGGAGATGGGGCATGAAGTTATTTCTAGGAGTTGGACACATACCAAGTTTAGCTCAGTTCTGGGCATCTTTGAAATACCTATACAAACTTGTTCCTACATAGTAACTTGCAACTTTGAATGAAAATGTGCTTGCTTACAGCAACGTGCTGTATGTTCTGAATGCCCGAATTGGGAATCTGTGTCAAAACTTTGTTAGGAATCATGTGATCCTTACTAGCTGGAAGTAAGGGAGATGGGGCATGAAGTTATTTCTAGGAGTTGGACACATACCAAGTTTAGCTCAGTTCTGGGCATCTTTGAAATACCTATACAAACTTGTTCCTACATAGTAACTTGCAACTTTGAATGAGAATGTGCTTGCTTGCAGCAACGTGCTATATGTTCTGAATGCCCGATTTGGGAATCTGTGTCAAAACTTTGTTAGGAATTATGTGATCCTTACTAGCTGGAAGTAAGGGAGATGGAGCATGAAGTTATTTCTAGGAGTTGGACACATACCAAGTTTAGCTCAGTTCTGGGCATCTTTGAAATACCTATACAAACTTGTTCCTACATAGTAACTTGCATCTTTGAATGAGAATCTGCTTTCTTACAGCAACGTGCTATATGTTCTGAATGCCCGAATTGGGAATCTATGTCAAAACTTTGTTAGGAATTATGTGATCCTTACTAGCTGGAAGTAAGGGAGATGGGGCATGAAGTTATTTCTAGGAGTTGGACACATACCAAGTTTAGCTCAGTTCTGGGCATCTTTGAAATACCTATACAAACTTGTTCCTACATAGTAACTTGCATCTTTGAATGAGAATGTGCTTGCTTACAGCAACGTGCTATATGTTCTGAATGCCCGAATTGGGAATCTGTGTCAAAACTTTGTTAGGAATTATGTGATCCTTACTAGCTGGAAGTAAGGGAGATGGGGCATGTAGTTATTTCTTGGAGTTGGAGACATACCGAGTTTAGCTCAGTTCTGGGCATCTTTGAAATACCTATACAAACTTGTTCCTACATAGTAACTTGCATCTTTGAATGAGAATGTGCTTGCTTACAGTAACGTGCTATATGTTCTGAATGCCCGAATTGGCAATCTGTGTCAAAACTTTGTTAGGAATTATGTGATCCTTACTAGCTGGAAGTAAGGGAGATGGGGCATGAAGTTATTTCTAGGAGTTGGACACATACCGAGTTTAGCTCAGTTCTGGGCATCTTTGAAATACCTATACAAACTTGTTCCTACCTAGTAACTTGCAACTTTGAATGAGAATGTGCTTGCTTGCAGCAACGTGCTATATGTTCTGAATGCCCGAATTGGGAATCTGTGTCAAAACTTTGTTAGGAATTATGAGATCCTTACTAGCTGGAAGTAAGGGAGATGGGGCATGAAGTTATTTCTAGGAGTTGGACACATACCAAGTTTAGCTCAGTTCTGGGCATCTTTCAAATACCTATACAAACTTGTTCCTACCTAGTAACTTGCATCTTTGAATGAGAATGTGCTTGCTTACAGCAACGTGCTATATGTTCTGAATGCCCGAATTGGCAATCTGTGTCAAAACTTTTTTAGGAATTATGTGATCCTTACTAGCTGGAAGTAAGGGAGATGGGGCATGAAGTTATTTCTAGGAGTTGGACACATACCGAGTTTAGCTCAGTTCTGGGCATCTTTGAAATACCTATACAAACTTGTTCCTACCTAGTAACTTGCAACTTTGAATGAGAATGTGCTTGCTTGCAGCAACGTGCTATATGTTCTGAATGCCCGAATTGGGAATCTGTGTCAAAACTTTGTTAGGAATTATGAGATCCTTACTAGCTGGAAGTAAGGGAGATGGGGCATGAAGTTATTTCTAGGAGTTGGACACATACCGAGTTTAGCTCAGTTCTGGGCATCTTTCAAATACCTATACAAACTTGTTCCTACCTAGTAACTTGCATCTTTGAATGAGAATGTGCTTGCTTACAGCAACGTGCTATATGTTCTGAATGCCCGAATTGGCAATCTGTGTCAAAACTTTTTTAGGAATTATGTGATCCTTACTAGCTGGAAGTAAGGGAGATGGGGCATGAAGTTATTTCTAGGAGTTGGACACATACCAAGTTTAGCTCAGTTCTGGGCATCTTTGAAATACCTATAGAAACTTGTTCCTACATAGTAACTTGCATCTTTGAATGAGAATGTGCTTGCTTACAGCAACGTGCTATATGTTCTGAATGCCCGAATTGGGAATGTGTGTCAAAACTTTGTTAGGAATTATGTGATCCTTACTAGCTGGAAGTAAGGGAGATGGGGCATGAAGTTATTTCTACGAGTTGGACACATACCGAGTTTAGCTCAGTTCTGGGCATCTTTGAAATACCTATACAAACTTGTTCCTACATAGTAACTTGCATCTTTGAATGAGAATGTGCTTGCTTACAGTAACGTGCTATATGTTCTGAATGCCCGAATTGGGAATCTGTGTCAAAACTTTGTTAGGAATTATGTGATCCTTACTAGCTGGAAGTAAGGGAGATGGGGCATGAAGTTATTTCTAGGAGTTGGACACATACCGAGTTTAGCTCAGTTCTGGGCATCTTTGAAATACCTATACAAACTTGTTCCTACCTAGTAACTTGCAACTTTGAATGAGAATGTGCTTGCTTGCAGCAACGTGCTATATGTTCTGAATGCCCGAATTGGGAATCTGTGTCAAAACTTTGTTAGGAATTATGTGATCCTTACTAGCTGGAAGTAAGGGAGATGGGGCATGAAGTTATTTCTAGGAGTTGGACACATACCAAGTTTAGCTCAGTTCTGGGCATCTTTGAAATACCTATACAAACTTGTTCCTACCTAGTAACTTGCATCTTTGAATGAGAATGTGCTTGCTTACAGCAACGTGCTATATGTTCTGAATGCCCGAATTGGCAATCTGTGTCAAAACTTTGTTAGGAATTATGAGATCCTTACTAGCTGGAAGTAAGGGAGATGGGGCATGAAGTTATTTCTAGGAGTTGGACACATACCAAGTTTAGCTCAGTTCTGGGCATCTTTGAAATACCTATACAAACTTGTTCCTACCTAGTAACTTGCATCTTTGAATGAGAATCTGCTTGCTTACACTAACGTGCTATATGTTCTGAATGCCCGAATTGGCAATCTGTGTCAAAACTTTGTTAGGAATTATGTGATCCTTACTAGCTGGAAGTAAGGGAGATGGGGCATGAAGTTATTTCTAGGAGTTGGACACATACCAAGTTTAGCTCAGTTCTGGGCATCTTTGAAATACCTATACAAACTTGTTCCTACATAGTAACTTGCAACTTTGAATGAAAATGTGCCTGCTTACAGCAACGTGCTATATGTTCTGAATACCCGAATTGGGAATCTGTGTCAAAACTTTGTTAGGAATTATGTGATCCTTACTAGCTGGTAGTAAGGGAGTTGGGGCATCAAGTTATTTCTAGGAGTTGGACACATACCAAGTTTAGCTCAGTTCTGGGCATCTTTGAAATACCTATACAAACTTGTTCCTACATAGTAACTTGCAACTTTGAATGAGAATGTGCCTGCTTACAGCAACGTGCTATATGTTCTGAATGCCCGAATTGGGAATCTGTGTCAAAACTTTGTTAGGAATTATGTGATCCTTACTAGCTGGAAGTAAGGGAGATGGGGCATGAAGTTATTTCTAGGAGTTGGACACATACCAAGTTTAGCTCAGTTCTGGGCATCTTTGAAATACCTATACAAACTTGTTCCTACATAGTAACTTGCATCTTTGAATGAGAATCTGCTTGCTTACACTAACGTGCTATATGTTCTGAATGCCCGAATTGGCAATCTGTGTCAAAACTTTGTTAGGAATTATGTCATCCTTACTAGCTGGAAGTAAGGGAGATGGGGCATGAAGTTATTTCTAGGAGTTGGACACATACCAAGTTTAGCTCAGTTCTGGGCATCTTTGAAATACCTATACAAACTTGTTCCTACATAGTAACTTGCAACTTTGAATGAAAATGTGCCTGCTTACAGCAATGTGCTATATGTTCTGAATGCCCGAATTGGGAATCTGTGTCAAAACTTTGTTAGGAATTATGTGATCCTTACTAGCTGGAAGTAAGGGAGTTGGGGCATGAAGTTATTTCTAGGAGTTGGACACATACCAAGTTTAGCTCAGTTCTGGGCATCTTTGAAATACCTATACAAACTTGTTCCTACATAGTAACTTGCAAATTTGAATGAGAATGTGCCTGCTTACAGCAACGTGCTATATGTTCTGAATGCCCGAATTGGGAATCTGTGTCAAAACTTTGTTAGGAATTATGTGATCCTTACTAGCTGGAAGTAAGGGAGATGGGGCATGAAGTTATTTCTTGGAGTTGGACACATACCAAGTTTAGCTCAGTTCTGGGCATCTTTGAAATACCTATACAAACTTGTTCCTACATAGTAACTTGCATCTTTGAATGAGAATCTGCTTGCTTACACTAACGTGCTATATGTTCTGAATGCCCGAATTGGGAATCTGTGTCAAAACTTTGTTAGGAATTATGTGATCCTTACTAGCTGGAAGTAAGGGAGATGGGGCATGAAGTTATTTCTAGGAGTTGGACACATACCAAGTTTAGCTCAGTTCTGGGCATCTTTGAAATACCTATACAAACTTGTTCCTACATAGTAACTTGCAACTTTGAATGAGAATGTGCCTGCTTACAGCAACGTGCTATATGTTCTGAATGAACGAATTGGGAATCTGTGTCAAATCTTTGTTAGGAATTATGTGATCCTTACTAGCTGGAAGTAAGGGAGATGGGGCATGAAGTTATTTCTAGGAGTTGGACACATACCAAGTTTAGCTCAGTTCTGGGCATCTTTGAAATACCTATACAAACTTGTTCCTACATAGTAACTTGCAACTTTGAATGAGAATGTGCTTGCTTACAGCAACGTGCTATATGTTCTGAATGCCCGAATTGGGAATCTGTGTCAAAACTTTGTTAGGAATTATGTGATCCTTACTAGCTGGAAGTAAGGGAGATGGGGCATGAAGTTATTTCTAGGAGTTGGACACATACCAAGTTGAGCTCAGTTCTGGGCATCTTTGAAATACCTATACAAACTTGTTCCTACATAGTAACTTGCAACTTTGAATGAAAATGTGCTTGGTTACAGCAACGTGCTATATGTTCTGAATGCCCGAATTGGGAATCTGTGTCAAAACTTTGTTAGGAATTATGTGATCCTTACTAGCTGGAAGTAAGGGAAATGGGGCATGAAGTTATTTCTAGGAGTTGGACACATACCAAGTTTAGCTCAGTTCTGGGCATCTTTGAAATACCTATACAAACTTGTTCCTACATAGTAACTTGCATCTTTGAATGAGAATGTGCTTGCTTACAGCAACGTGCTATATGTTCTGAATGCCCGAATTGGGAATCTGTGTCAAAACTTTGTTAGGAATTATGTGATCCTTACTAGCTGGAAGTAAGGGAGATGGGGCATGAAGTTATTTCTAGGAGTTGGACACATACCAAGTTTAGCTCAGTTCTGGGCATCTTTGAAATACCTATACAAACTTGTTCCTACATAGTAACTTGCAACTTTGAATGAGAATGTGCTTGCTTACAGCAACGTGCTATATGTTCTGAATGCCCGAATTGGGAATCTGTGTCAAAACTTTGTTAGGAATTATGTGATCCTTACTAGCTGGAAGTAAGGGAGATGGGGCATGAAGTTATTTCTAGGAGTTGGACACATACCAAGTTTAGCTCAGTTCTGGGCATCTTTGAAATACCTATACAAACTTGTTCCTACATAGTAACTTGCAACTTTGAATGAGAATGTGCTTGCTTACAGCAACGTGCTATATGTTCTGAATGCCCGAATTGGGAATCTGTGTCAAAACTTTGTTAGGAATTATGTGATCCTTACTAGCTGGAAGTAAGGGAGATGGGGCATGAAGTTATTTCTCGGAGTTGGACACATACCAAGTTTAGCTCAGTTCTGGGCATCTTTGAAATACCTATACAAACTTGTTCCTACCTAGTAACTTGCATCTTTGAATGAGAATCTGCTTGCTTACAGCAACGTGTTATATGTTCTGAATGCCCGAATTGGGAATCTGTGTCAAAACTTTGTTAGGAATTATGTCATCCTTACTAGCTGGAAGTAAGGGAGATGGGGCATGAAGTTATTTCTAGGAGTTGGACACATACCAAGTTTAGCTCAGTTCTGGGCATCTTTGAAATACCTATACAAACTTGTTCCTACATAGTAACTTGCATCTTTGAATGAGAATCTGCTTGCTTACAGCAACGTGCTATATGTTCTGAATGCCCGAATTGGCAATCTGTGTCAAAACTTTGTTAGGAATTATGTGATCCTTACTAGCTGGAAGTAAGGGAGATGGGGCATGAAGTTATTTCTAGGAGTTGGACACATACCAAGTTTAGCTCAGTTCTGGGCATCTTTGAAATACCTATACAAACTTGTTCCTACATAGTAACTTGCAACTTTGAATGAAAATGTGCTTGGTTACAGCAACGTGCTATATGTTCTGAATGCCCGAATTGGGAATCTGTGTCAAAACTTTGTTAGGAATTATGTGATCCTTACTAGCTGGAAGTAAGGGAGATGGGGCATGAAGTTGTTTCTAGGAGTTGGACACATACCAAGTTGAGCTCAGTTCTGGGCATCTTTGAAATACCTATACAAACTTGTTCCTACATAGTAACTTGCAACTTTGAATGAAAATGTGCTTGGTTACAGCAACGTGCTATATGTTCTGAATGCCCGAATTGGGAATCTGTGTCAAAACTTTGTTAGGAATTATGTGATCCTTACTAGCTGGAAGTAAGGGAGATGGGGCATGAAGTTATTTCTAGGAGTTGGACACATACCAAGTTTAGCTCAGTTCTGGGCATCTTTGAAATACCTATACAAACTTGTTCCTACATAGTAACTTGCATCTTTGAATGAGAATGTGCTTGCTTACAGCAACGTGCTATATGTTCTGAATGCCCGAATTGGGAATCTGTGTCAAAACTTTGTTAGGAATTATGTGATCCTTACTAGCTGGAAGTAAGGGAGATGGGGCATGAAGTTATTTCTAGGAGTTGGACACATACCAAGTTTAGCTCAGTTCTGGGCATCTTTGAAATACCTATACAAACTTGTTCCTACATAGTAACTTGCAACTTTGAATGAGAATGTGCTTGCTTACAGCAACGTGCTATATGTTCTGAATGCCCGAATATGGAATCTGTGTCAAAACTTTGTTAGGAATTATGTGATCCTTACCAGCTGGAAGTAAGGGAGATGGGGCATGAAGTTATTTCTAGGAGTTGGACACATACCAAGTTTAGCTCAGTTCTGGGCATCTTTGAAATACCTATACAAACTTGTTCCTACATAGTAACTTGCAACTTTGAATGAGAATATGCTTGCTTGCAGCAACGTGCTATATGTTCTGAATGCCCGAATAGGGAATCTGTGTCAAAACTTTGTTAGGAATTATGAGATCCTTACTAGCTGGAAGTAAGGGAGATGGAGCATGAAGTTATTTCTAGGAGTTGGACACATACCAAGTTTAGCTCAGTTCTGGGCATCTTTGAAATACCTATACAAACTTGTTCCTACCTAGTAACTTGCATCTTTGAATGAGAATGTGCTTGCTTACAGCACCGTGCTATATGTTCTGAATGCCCGAATTGGCAATCTGTGTGAAAACTTTGTTAGGAATTATGTGATCCTTACTAGCTGGAAGTAAGGGAGATGGGGCATGAAGTCATTTCTAGGAGTTGGACACATACCACGTTTAGCTCAGTTCTGGGCATCTTTGAAATACCTATACAAACTTGTTCCTACATAGTAACTTGCTTCTTTGAATGAGAATGTGCTTGCTTACAGCAACGTGCTATATGTTCTGAATGCCCGAATTGGGAATCTGTGTCAAAACTTTGTTAGGAATTATGTGATCCTTACTAGCTGGAAGTAAGGGAGATGGGGCATGAAGTTATTTCTAGGAGTTGGACACATACCAAGTTGAGCTCAGTTCTGGGCATCTTTGAAATACCTATACAAACTTGTTCCTACATAGTAACTTGCAACTTTGAATGAGAATGTGCTTGCTTACAGCAACGTGCTATATGTTCTGAATGCCCGAATATGGTTTCTGTGTCAAAACTTTGTTAGGAATTATGTGATCCTTACTAGCTGGAAGTAAGGGAGATGGGGCATGAAGTTATTTCTAGGAGTTGGACACATACCAAGTTTAGCTCAGTTCTGGGCATCTTTGAAATACCTATACAAACTTGTTCCTACATAGTAACTTGCAACTTTGAATGAGAATGTGCTTGCTTGCAGCAACGTGCTATATGTTCTGAATGCCCGAATAGGGAATCTGTGTCAAAACTTTGTTAGGAATTATGTGATCCTTACTAGCTGGAAGTAAGGGAGATGGAGCATGAAGTTATTTCTAGGAGTTGGACACATACCAAGTTTAGCTCAGTTCTGGGCATCTTTGAAATACCTATACAAACTTGTTCCTACCTAGTAACTTGCATCTTTGAATGAGAATGTGCTTGCTTACAGCAACGTGCTATATGTTCTGAATGCCCGAATTGGCAATCTGTGTCAAAACTTTGTTAGGAATTATGTGATCCTTACTAGCTGGAAGTAAGGGAGATGGGGCATGAAGTTATTTCTAGGAGTTGGACACATACCAAGTTTAGCTCAGTTCTGGGCATCTTTGAAATACCTATACAAACTTGTTCCTACATAGTAACTTGCTTCTTTGAATGAGAATCTGCTTGCTTACACTAACGTGCTATATGTTCTGAATGCCCGAATTGGGAATCGGTGTCAAAACTTTGTTAGGAATTATGTGATCCTTACTAGCTGGAAGTAAGGGAGATGGGGCATGAAGTTATTTCTAGGAGTTGGACACATACCAAGTTTAGCTCAGTTCTGGGCATCTTTGAAATACCTATACAAACTTGTTCCTACATAGTAACTTGCATCTTTGAATGAGAATGTGCCTGCTTACAGCAACGTGCTATATGTTCTGAATGCCCGAATTGGCAATCTGTGTCAAAACTTCGTTAGGAATTATGTGATCCTTACTAGCTGGAAGTAAGCGAGATGGGGCATGAAGTTATTTCTAGGAGTTGGACACATAGCAAGTTTAGCTCAGTTCTGGGTAACTTTGAAATACCTATACAAACTTGTTCCTACATAGTAACTTGCATCTTTGAATGAGAATACGCTTGCTTACAGCAACGTGCTATATGTTCTGAATGCCCGAATTGGGAATCTGTGTCAAAACTTTGTTAGGAATTATGTGATCCTTACTAGCTGGAAGTAAGGGAGATGGGGCATGAAGTTATTTCTAGGAGTTGGACACATACCAAGTTTAGCTCAGTTCTGGGCATCTTTGAAATACCTATACAAACTTGTTCCTACATAGTAACTTGCAACTTTGAATGAAAATGTGCTTGGTTACAGCAACGTGCTATATGTTCTGAATGCCCGAATTGGGAATCTGTGTCAAAACTTTGTTAGGAATTATGTGATCCTTACTAGCTGGAAGTAAGGGAGATGGGGCATGAAGTTATTTCTAGGAGTTGGACACATACCAAGTTTAGCTCAGTTCTGGGCATCTTTGAAATACCTATACAAACTTGTTCCTACATAGTAACTTGCATCTTTGAATGAGAATGTGCTTGCTTACAGCAACGTGCTATATGTTCTGAATGCCCGAATTGGGAGTCTGTGTCAAAACTTTGTTAGGAATTATGTGATCCTTACTAGCTGGAAGTAAGGGAGATGGGGCATGAAGTTATTTCTAGGAGTTGGACACATACCAAGTTTAGCTCAGTTCTGGGCATCTTTGAAATACCTATACAAACTTGTTCCTACATAGTAACTTGCATCTTTGAATGAGAATCTGCTTGCTTACAGCAACGTGCTATATGTTCTGAATGCCCGAATTGGGAGTCTGTGTCAAAACTTTGTTAGGAATTATGTGATCCTTACTAGCTGGAAGTAAGGGAGATGGGGCATGAAGTTATTTCTAGGAGTTGGACACATACCAAGTTTAGCTCAGTTCTGGGCATCTTTGAAATACCTATACAAACTTGTTCCTACATAGTAACTTGCAACTTTGACTGAGAATCTGCTTGCTTACAGCAACGTGCTATATGTTCTGAATGCCCGAATTGGGAATCTGTGTCAAAACTTTGTTAGGAATTATGTGATCCTTACTAGCTGGAAGTAAGGGAGATGGGGCATGAAGTTATTTCTAGGAGTTGGACACATACCAAGTTTAGCTCAGTTCTGGGCATCTTTGAAATACCTATACAAACTTGTTCCTACATAGTAACTTGCAACTTTGAATGAAAATGTGCTTGCTTACAGCAACGTGCTGTATGTTCTGAATGCCCGAATTGGGAATCTGTGTCAAAACTTTGTTAGGAATTATGTGATCCTTACTAGCTGGAAGTAAGGGAGATGGGGCATGAAGTTATTTCTAGGAGTTGGACACATACCAAGTTTAGCTCAGTTCTGGGCATCTTTGAAATACCTATACAAACTTGTTCCTACATAGTAACTTGCAACTTTGAATGAAAATGTGCTTGCTTACAGCAACGTGCTGTATGTTCTGAATGCCCGAATTGGGAATCTGTGTCAAAACTTTGTTAGGAATCATGTGATCCTTACTAACTGGAAGTAAGGGAGATGGGGCATGAAGTTATTTCTAGGAGTTGGACACATACCAAGTTTAGCTCAGTTCTGGGCATCTTTGAAATACCTATACAAACTTGTTCCTACATAGTAACTTGCAACTTTGAATGAGAATGTGCTTGCTTACAGCAACGTGCTGTATGTTCTGAATGCCCGAATTGGGAATCTGTGTCAAAACTTTGTTAGGAATCATGTGATCCTTACTAGCTGGAAGTAAGGGAGATGGGGCATGAAGTTATTTCTAGGAGTTGGACACATACCAAGTTTAGCTCAGTTCTGGGCATCTTTGAAATACCTATACAAACTTGTTCCTACATAGTAACTTGCAACTTTGAATGAAAATGTGCTTGCTTACAGCAACGTGCTATATGTTCTGAATGCCCGAATTGGGAATCTGTGTCAAAACTTTGTTAGGAATTATGTGATCCTTACTAGCTGGAAGTAAGGGAGATGGGGCATGAAGTTATTTCTAGGAGTTGGACACATACCAAGTTTAGCTCAGTTCTGGGCATCTTTGAAATACCTATACAAACTTGTTCCTACATAGTAACTTGCAACTTTGAATGAAAATGTGCTTGGTTACAGCAACGTGCTATATGTTCTGAATGCCCGAATTGGGAATCTGTGTCAAAACTTTGTTAGGAATTATGTGATCCTTACTAGCTGGAAGTAAGGGAGATGGGGCATGAAGTTATTTCTAGGAGTTGGACACATACCAAGTTTAGCTCAGTTCTGGGCATCTTTGAAATACCTATACAAACTTGTTCCTACATAGTAACTTGCATCTTTGAATGAGAATCTGCTTGCTTACACTAACGTGCTATATGTTCTGAATGCCCGAATTGGGAATCTGTGTCAAAACTTTGTTAGGAATTATGTGATCCCTACTAGCTGGAAGTAAGGGAGATGGGGCATGAAGTTATTTCTAGGAGTTGGACACATACCAAGTTTAGCTCAGTTCTGGGTAACTTTGAAATACCTATACAAACTTGTTCCTACATAGTAACTTGCAACTTTGAATGAAAATGTGCTTGCTTACAGCAACGTGCTATATGTTCTGAATGCCCGAATTGGGAATCTGTGTCAAAACTTCGTTAGGAATTATGTGATCCTTACTAGCTGGAAGTAAGGGAGATGGGGCATGAAGTTATTTCTAGGAGTTGGACACATACCAAGTTTAGCTCAGTTCTGGGCATCTTTGAAATACCTATACAAACTTGTTCCTACATAGTAACTTGCAACTTTGAATGAGAATGTGCTTGCTTACAGCAACGTGCTATATGTTCTGAATGAACGAATTGGGAATCTGTGTCAAAATTTTGTTAGGAATTATGTGATCCTTACTTGCTGGAAGTAAGGGAGATGGGGCATGAAGTTATTTCTTGGAGTTGGAGACATACCAAGCTTAGCACAGTTCTGGGCATCTTTGAAATACCTATACAAACTTGTTCCTACATAGTAACTTGCAACTTTGAATGAGAATGTGCTTGCTTGCAGCAACGTGCTATATGTTCTGAATGCCCGATTTGGGAATCTGTGTCAAAACTTTGTTAGGAATTATGTGATCCTTACTAGCTGGAAGTAAGGGAGATGGGGCATGAAGTTATTTCTAGGAGTTGGACACATACCAAGTTTAGCTCAGTTCTGGGCATCTTTGAAATACCTATACAAACTTGTTCCTACATAGTAACTTGCATCTTTGAATGAGAATGTGCTTGCTTACAGCAACGTGCTATATGTTCTGAATGCCCGAATTGGGAATCTGTGTCAAAACTTTGTTAGGAATTATGTGATCCTTACTAGCTGGAAGTAAGGGAGATGGGGCATGAAGTTATTTCTAGGAGTTGGACACATACCAAGTTTAGCTCAGTTCTGGGCATCTTTGAAATACCTATACAAACTTGTTCCTACATAGTAACTTGCAACTTTGAATGAGAATGTGCTTGCTTACAGCAACGTGCTATATGTTCTGAATGCCCGAATTGGGAATCTGTGTCAAAACTTTGTTAGGAATTATGTGATCCTTACTAGCTGGAAGTAAGGGAGATGGGGCATGAAGTTATTTCTAGGAGTTGGACACATACCAAGTTTAGCTCAGTTCTGGGCATCTTTGAAATACCTATACAAACTTGTTCCTACATAGTAACTTGCAACTTTGAATGAGAATGTGCTTGCTTACAGCAACGTGCTATATGTTCTGAATGCCCGAATTGGGAATCTGTGTCAAAACTTTGTTAGGAATTATGTGATCCTTACTAGCTGGAAGTAAGGGAGATGGGGCATGAAGTTATTTCTCGGAGTTGGACACATACCAAGTTTAGCTCAGTTCTGGGCATCTTTGAAATACCTATACAAACTTGTTCCTACCTAGTAACTTGCATCTTTGAATGAGAATCTGCTTGCTTACAGCAACGTGTTATATGTTCTGAATGCCCGAATTGGGAATCTGTGTCAAAACTTTGTTAGGAATTATGTCATCCTTACTAGCTGGAAGTAAGGGAGATGGGGCATGAAGTTATTTCTAGGAGTTGGACACATACCAAGTTTAGCTCAGTTCTGGGCATCTTTGAAATACCTATACAAACTTGTTCCTACATAGTAACTTGCATCTTTGAATGAGAATCTGCTTGCTTACAGCAACGTGCTATATGTTCTGAATGCCCGAATTGGCAATCTGTGTCAAAACTTTGTTAGGAATTATGTGATCCTTACTAGCTGGAAGTAAGGGAGATGGGGCATGAAGTTATTTCTAGGAGTTGGACACATACCAAGTTTAGCTCAGTTCTGGGCATCTTTGAAATACCTATACAAACTTGTTCCTACATAGTAACTTGCAACTTTGAATGAAAATGTGCTTGGTTACAGCAACGTGCTATATGTTCTGAATGCCCGAATTGGGAATCTGTGTCAAAACTTTGTTAGGAATTATGTGATCCTTACTAGCTGGAAGTAAGGGAGATGGGGCATGAAGTTGTTTCTAGGAGTTGGACACATACCAAGTTGAGCTCAGTTCTGGGCATCTTTGAAATACCTATACAAACTTGTTCCTACATAGTAACTTGCAACTTTGAATGAAAATGTGCTTGGTTACAGCAACGTGCTATATGTTCTGAATGCCCGAATTGGGAATCTGTGTCAAAACTTTGTTAGGAATTATGTGATCCTTACTAGCTGGAAGTAAGGGAGATGGGGCATGAAGTTATTTCTAGGAGTTGGACACATACCAAGTTTAGCTCAGTTCTGGGCATCTTTGAAATACCTATACAAACTTGTTCCTACATAGTAACTTGCATCTTTGAATGAGAATGTGCTTGCTTACAGCAACGTGCTATATGTTCTGAATGCCCGAATTGGGAATCTGTGTCAAAACTTTGTTAGGAATTATGTGATCCTTACTAGCTGGAAGTAAGGGAGATGGGGCATGAAGTTATTTCTAGGAGTTGGACACATACCAAGTTTAGCTCAGTTCTGGGCATCTTTGAAATACCTATACAAACTTGTTCCTACATAGTAACTTGCAACTTTGAATGAGAATGTGCTTGCTTACAGCAACGTGCTATATGTTCTGAATGCCCGAATATGGAATCTGTGTCAAAACTTTGTTAGGAATTATGTGATCCTTACCAGCTGGAAGTAAGGGAGATGGGGCATGAAGTTATTTCTAGGAGTTGGACACATACCAAGTTTAGCTCAGTTCTGGGCATCTTTGAAATACCTATACAAACTTGTTCCTACATAGTAACTTGCAACTTTGAATGAGAATATGCTTGCTTGCAGCAACGTGCTATATGTTCTGAATGCCCGAATAGGGAATCTGTGTCAAAACTTTGTTAGGAATTATGAGATCCTTACTAGCTGGAAGTAAGGGAGATGGAGCATGAAGTTATTTCTAGGAGTTGGACACATACCAAGTTTAGCTCAGTTCTGGGCATCTTTGAAATACCTATACAAACTTGTTCCTACCTAGTAACTTGCATCTTTGAATGAGAATGTGCTTGCTTACAGCACCGTGCTATATGTTCTGAATGCCCGAATTGGCAATCTGTGTGAAAACTTTGTTAGGAATTATGTGATCCTTACTAGCTGGAAGTAAGGGAGATGGGGCATGAAGTCATTTCTAGGAGTTGGACACATACCACGTTTAGCTCAGTTCTGGGCATCTTTGAAATACCTATACAAACTTGTTCCTACATAGTAACTTGCTTCTTTGAATGAGAATGTGCTTGCTTACAGCAACGTGCTATATGTTCTGAATGCCCGAATTGGGAATCTGTGTCAAAACTTTGTTAGGAATTATGTGATCCTTACTAGCTGGAAGTAAGGGAGATGGGGCATGAAGTTATTTCTAGGAGTTGGACACATACCAAGTTGAGCTCAGTTCTGGGCATCTTTGAAATACCTATACAAACTTGTTCCTACATAGTAACTTGCAACTTTGAATGAGAATGTGCTTGCTTACAGCAACGTGCTATATGTTCTGAATGCCCGAATATGGTTTCTGTGTCAAAACTTTGTTAGGAATTATGTGATCCTTACTAGCTGGAAGTAAGGGAGATGGGGCATGAAGTTATTTCTAGGAGTTGGACACATACCAAGTTTAGCTCAGTTCTGGGCATCTTTGAAATACCTATACAAACTTGTTCCTACATAGTAACTTGCAACTTTGAATGAGAATGTGCTTGCTTGCAGCAACGTGCTATATGTTCTGAATGCCCGAATAGGGAATCTGTGTCAAAACTTTGTTAGGAATTATGTGATCCTTACTAGCTGGAAGTAAGGGAGATGGAGCATGAAGTTATTTCTAGGAGTTGGACACATACCAAGTTTAGCTCAGTTCTGGGCATCTTTGAAATACCTATACAAACTTGTTCCTACCTAGTAACTTGCATCTTTGAATGAGAATGTGCTTGCTTACAGCAACGTGCTATATGTTCTGAATGCCCGAATTGGCAATCTGTGTCAAAACTTTGTTAGGAATTATGTGATCCTTACTAGCTGGAAGTAAGGGAGATGGGGCATGAAGTTATTTCTAGGAGTTGGACACATACCAAGTTTAGCTCAGTTCTGGGCATCTTTGAAATACCTATACAAACTTGTTCCTACATAGTAACTTGCTTCTTTGAATGAGAATCTGCTTGCTTACACTAACGTGCTATATGTTCTGAATGCCCGAATTGGGAATCGGTGTCAAAACTTTGTTAGGAATTATGTGATCCTTACTAGCTGGAAGTAAGGGAGATGGGGCATGAAGTTATTTCTAGGAGTTGGACACATACCAAGTTTAGCTCAGTTCTGGGCATCTTTGAAATACCTATACAAACTTGTTCCTACATAGTAACTTGCATCTTTGAATGAGAATGTGCCTGCTTACAGCAACGTGCTATATGTTCTGAATGCCCGAATTGGCAATCTGTGTCAAAACTTCGTTAGGAATTATGTGATCCTTACTAGCTGGAAGTAAGCGAGATGGGGCATGAAGTTATTTCTAGGAGTTGGACACATAGCAAGTTTAGCTCAGTTCTGGGTAACTTTGAAATACCTATACAAACTTGTTCCTACATAGTAACTTGCATCTTTGAATGA
Source organism: Diceros bicornis minor (assembly GCF_020826845.1). Lineage (NCBI taxonomy): Eukaryota > Metazoa > Chordata > Mammalia > Perissodactyla > Rhinocerotidae > Diceros > Diceros bicornis. The sequence goes on along the minus strand of NW_026691122.1, from coordinate 163,202 downwards.
GAATACGCTTGCTTACAGCAACGTGCTATATGTTCTGAATGCCCGAATTGGGAATCTGTGTCAAAACTTTGTTAGGAATTATGTGATCCTTACTAGCTGGAAGTAAGGGAGATGGGGCATGAAGTTATTTCTAGGAGTTGGACACATACCAAGTTTAGCTCAGTTCTGGGCATCTTTGAAATACCTATACAAACTTGTTCCTACATAGTAACTTGCAACTTTGAATGAAAATGTGCTTGGTTACAGCAACGTGCTATATGTTCTGAATGCCCGAATTGGGAATCTGTGTCAAAACTTTGTTAGGAATTATGTGATCCTTACTAGCTGGAAGTAAGGGAGATGGGGCATGAAGTTATTTCTAGGAGTTGGACACATACCAAGTTTAGCTCAGTTCTGGGCATCTTTGAAATACCTATACAAACTTGTTCCTACATAGTAACTTGCATCTTTGAATGAGAATGTGCTTGCTTACAGCAACGTGCTATATGTTCTGAATGCCCGAATTGGGAGTCTGTGTCAAAACTTTGTTAGGAATTATGTGATCCTTACTAGCTGGAAGTAAGGGAGATGGGGCATGAAGTTATTTCTAGGAGTTGGACACATACCAAGTTTAGCTCAGTTCTGGGCATCTTTGAAATACCTATACAAACTTGTTCCTACATAGTAACTTGCATCTTTGAATGAGAATCTGCTTGCTTACAGCAACGTGCTATATGTTCTGAATGCCCGAATTGGGAGTCTGTGTCAAAACTTTGTTAGGAATTATGTGATCCTTACTAGCTGGAAGTAAGGGAGATGGGGCATGAAGTTATTTCTAGGAGTTGGACACATACCAAGTTTAGCTCAGTTCTGGGCATCTTTGAAATACCTATACAAACTTGTTCCTACATAGTAACTTGCAACTTTGACTGAGAATCTGCTTGCTTACAGCAACGTGCTATATGTTCTGAATGCCCGAATTGGGAATCTGTGTCAAAACTTTGTTAGGAATTATGTGATCCTTACTAGCTGGAAGTAAGGGAGATGGGGCATGAAGTTATTTCTAGGAGTTGGACACATACCAAGTTTAGCTCAGTTCTGGGCATCTTTGAAATACCTATACAAACTTGTTCCTACATAGTAACTTGCAACTTTGAATGAAAATGTGCTTGCTTACAGCAACGTGCTGTATGTTCTGAATGCCCGAATTGGGAATCTGTGTCAAAACTTTGTTAGGAATTATGTGATCCTTACTAGCTGGAAGTAAGGGAGATGGGGCATGAAGTTATTTCTAGGAGTTGGACACATACCAAGTTTAGCTCAGTTCTGGGCATCTTTGAAATACCTATACAAACTTGTTCCTACATAGTAACTTGCAACTTTGAATGAAAATGTGCTTGCTTACAGCAACGTGCTGTATGTTCTGAATGCCCGAATTGGGAATCTGTGTCAAAACTTTGTTAGGAATCATGTGATCCTTACTAACTGGAAGTAAGGGAGATGGGGCATGAAGTTATTTCTAGGAGTTGGACACATACCAAGTTTAGCTCAGTTCTGGGCATCTTTGAAATACCTATACAAACTTGTTCCTACATAGTAACTTGCAACTTTGAATGAGAATGTGCTTGCTTACAGCAACGTGCTGTATGTTCTGAATGCCCGAATTGGGAATCTGTGTCAAAACTTTGTTAGGAATCATGTGATCCTTACTAGCTGGAAGTAAGGGAGATGGGGCATGAAGTTATTTCTAGGAGTTGGACACATACCAAGTTTAGCTCAGTTCTGGGCATCTTTGAAATACCTATACAAACTTGTTCCTACATAGTAACTTGCAACTTTGAATGAAAATGTGCTTGCTTACAGCAACGTGCTATATGTTCTGAATGCCCGAATTGGGAATCTGTGTCAAAACTTTGTTAGGAATTATGTGATCCTTACTAGCTGGAAGTAAGGGAGATGGGGCATGAAGTTATTTCTAGGAGTTGGACACATACCAAGTTTAGCTCAGTTCTGGGCATCTTTGAAATACCTATACAAACTTGTTCCTACATAGTAACTTGCAACTTTGAATGAAAATGTGCTTGGTTACAGCAACGTGCTATATGTTCTGAATGCCCGAATTGGGAATCTGTGTCAAAACTTTGTTAGGAATTATGTGATCCTTACTAGCTGGAAGTAAGGGAGATGGGGCATGAAGTTATTTCTAGGAGTTGGACACATACCAAGTTTAGCTCAGTTCTGGGCATCTTTGAAATACCTATACAAACTTGTTCCTACATAGTAACTTGCATCTTTGAATGAGAATCTGCTTGCTTACACTAACGTGCTATATGTTCTGAATGCCCGAATTGGGAATCTGTGTCAAAACTTTGTTAGGAATTATGTGATCCCTACTAGCTGGAAGTAAGGGAGATGGGGCATGAAGTTATTTCTAGGAGTTGGACACATACCAAGTTTAGCTCAGTTCTGGGTAACTTTGAAATACCTATACAAACTTGTTCCTACATAGTAACTTGCAACTTTGAATGAAAATGTGCTTGCTTACAGCAACGTGCTATATGTTCTGAATGCCCGAATTGGGAATCTGTGTCAAAACTTCGTTAGGAATTATGTGATCCTTACTAGCTGGAAGTAAGGGAGATGGGGCATGAAGTTATTTCTAGGAGTTGGACACATACCAAGTTTAGCTCAGTTCTGGGCATCTTTGAAATACCTATACAAACTTGTTCCTACATAGTAACTTGCAACTTTGAATGAGAATGTGCTTGCTTACAGCAACGTGCTATATGTTCTGAATGAACGAATTGGGAATCTGTGTCAAAATTTTGTTAGGAATTATGTGATCCTTACTTGCTGGAAGTAAGGGAGATGGGGCATGAAGTTATTTCTTGGAGTTGGAGACATACCAAGCTTAGCACAGTTCTGGGCATCTTTGAAATACCTATACAAACTTGTTCCTACATAGTAACTTGCAACTTTGAATGAGAATGTGCTTGCTTGCAGCAACGTGCTATATGTTCTGAATGCCCGATTTGGGAATCTGTGTCAAAACTTTGTTAGGAATTATGTGATCCTTACTAGCTGGAAGTAAGGGAGATGGGGCATGAAGTTATTTCTAGGAGTTGGACACATACCAAGTTTAGCTCAGTTCTGGGCATCTTTGAAATACCTATACAAACTTGTTCCTACATAGTAACTTGCATCTTTGAATGAGAATGTGCTTGCTTACAGCAACGTGCTATATGTTCTGAATGCCCGAATTGGGAATCTATGTCAAAACATTGTTAGGAATTATGTGATCCTTACTAGCTGGAAGTAAGGGAGATGGGGCATGAAGTTATTTCTAGGAGTTGGACACATACCAAGTTTAGCTCAGTTCTGGGCATCTTTGAAATACCTATACAAACTTGTTCCTACATAGTAACTTGCATCTTTGAATGAGAATGTGCTTGCTTACAGCAACGTGCTGTATGTTCTGAATGCCCGAATTGGGAATCTGTGTCAAAACTTTGTGAGGAATTATGTGATCCTTACTAGCTGGAAGTAAGGGAGATGGGGCATGAAGTTATTTCTAGGAGTTGGACACATACCAAGTTTAGCTCAGTTCTGGGCATCTTTGAAATACCTATACAAACTTGTTCCTACATAGTAACTTGCAACTTTGAATGAGAATGTGCTTGCTTACAGCAACGTGCTATATGTTCTGAATGCCCGAATTGGGAATCTGTGTCAAAACTTTGTTAGGAATTATGTCATCCTTACTAGCTGGAAGTAAGGGAGATGGGGCATGAAGTTATTTCTACGAGTTGGACACATACCGAGTTTAGCTCAGTTCTGGGCATCTTTGAAATACCTATACAAACTTGTTCCTACATAGTAACTTGCAACTTTGAATGAGAATGTGCTTGCTTACAGCATCGTGCTATATGTTCTGAATGCCCGAATTGGGAATCTGTGTCAAAACTTTGTTAGGAATTATGTGATCCTTACTAGCTGGAAGTAAGGGAGATGGGGCATGTAGTTATTTCTTGGAGTTGGAGACATACCGAGTTTAGCTCAGTTCTGGGCATCTTTGAAATACCTATATAAACTTGTTCCTACATAGTAACTTGCATCTTTGAATGAGAATGTGCTTGCTTACAGTAACGTGCTATATGTTCTGAATGCCCGAATTGGCAATCTGTGTCAAAACTTTGTTAGGAATTATGTGATCCTTACTAGCTGGAAGTAAGGGAGATGGGGCATGAAGTTATTTCTCGGAGTTGGACACATACCGAGTTTAGCTCAGTTCTGGGCATCTTTGAAATACCTATACAAACTTGTTCCTACCTAGTAACTTGCAACTTTGAATGAGAATGTGCTTGCTTGCAGCAACGTGCTATATGTTCTGAATGCCCGAATTGGGAATCTGTGTCAAAACTTTGTTAGGAATTATGAGATCCTTACTAGCTGGAAGTAAGGGAGATGGGGCATGAAGTTATTTCTAGGAGTTGGACACATACCAAGTTTAGCTCAGTTCTGGGCATCTTTGAAATACCTATAGAAACTTGTTCCTACATAGTAACTTGCATCTTTGAATGAGAATGTGCTTGCTTACAGCAACGTGCTATATGTTCTGAATGAACGAATTGGGAATCTGTGTCAAAACTTTGTTAGGAATTATGTGATCCTTACTAGCTGGAAGTAAGGGAGATGGGGCATGAAGTTATTTCTTGGAGTTGGAGACATACCAAGTTTAGCTCAGTTCTGGGCATCTTTGAAATACCTATACAAACTTGTTCCTACATAGTAACTTGCAACTTTGAATGAGAATGTGCTTGCTTGCAGCAACGTGCTATATGTTCTGAATGCCCGATTTGGGAATCTGTGTCAAAACTTTGTTAGGAATTATGTGATCCTTACTAGCTGGAAGTAAGGGAGATGGAGCATGAAGTTATTTCTAGGAGTTGGACACATACCAAGTTTAGCTCAGTTCTGGGCATCTTTGAAATACCTATACAAACTTGTTCCTACATAGTAACTTGCATCTTTGAATGAGAATGTGCTTGCTTACAGCAACGTGCTATATGTTCTGAATGCCCGAATTGGCAATCTGTGTCAAAACTTTGTTAGGAATTATGTGATCCTTACTAGCTGGAAGTAAGGGAGATGGGGCATGAAGTTATTTCTAGGAGTTGGACACATACCAAGTTTAGCTCAGTTCTGGGCATCTTTGAAATACCTATACAAACTTGTTCCTACATAGTAACTTGCATCTTTGAATGAGAATGTGCTTGCTTACAGCAACGTGCTATATGTTCTGAATGCCCGAATTGGGAATCTGTGTCAAAACTTTGTTAGGAATTATGTGATCCTTACTAGCTGGAAGTAAGGGAGATGGAGCATGAAGTTATTTCTAGGAGTTGGACACATACCAAGTTGAGCTCAGTTCTGGGCATCTTTGAAATACCTATACAAACTTGTTCCTACATAGTAACTTGCAACTTTGAATGAAAATGTGCTTGGTTACAGCAACGTGCTATATGTTCTGAATGCCCGAATTGGGAATCTGTGTCAAAACTTTGTTAGGAATTATGTCATCCTTACTAGCTGGAAGTAAGGGAGATGGGGCATGAAGTTATTTCTAGGAGTTGGACACATACCAAGTTTAGCTCAGTTCTGGGCATCTTTGAAATACCTATACAAACTTGTTCCTACATAGTAACTTGCATCTTTGAATGAGAATGTGCTTGCTTACAGCAACGTGCTATATGTTCTGAATGCCCGAATTGGGAATCTGTGTCAAAACTTTGTTAGGAATTATGTGATCCTTACTAGCTGGAAGTAAGGGAGATGGGGCATGAAGTTATTTCTAGGAGTTGGACACATACCAAGTTTAGCTCAGTTCTGGGCATCTTTGAAATACCTATACAAACTTGTTCCTACATAGTAACTTGCAACTTTGAATGAGAATGTGCTTGCTTACAGCAACGTGCTATATGTTCTGAATGCCCGAATATGGAATCTGTGTCAAAACTTTGTTAGGAATTATGTGATCCTTACTAGCTGGAAGTAAGGGAGATGGGGCATGAAGTTATTTCTAGGAGTTGGACACATACCAAGTTAAGCTCAGTTCTGGGCATCTTTGAAATACCTATACAAACTTGTTCCTACATAGTAACTTGCAACTTTGAATGAGAATGTGCTTGCTTGCAGCAACGTGCTATATGTTCTGAATGCCCGAATAGGGAATCTGTGTCAAAACTTTGTTAGGAATTATGAGATCCTTACTAGCTGGAAGTAAGGGAGATGGAGCATGAAGTTATTTCTAGGAGTTGGACACATACCAAGTTTAGCTCAGTTCTGGGCATCTTTGAAATACCTATACAAACTTGTTCCTACCTAGTAACTTGCATCTTTGAATGAGAATGTGCTTGCTTACAGCAACGTGCTATATGTTCTGAATGCCCGAATTGGCAATCTGTGTCAAAACTTTGTTAGGAATTATGTGATCCTTACTAGCTGGAAGTAAGGGAGATGGGGCATGAAGTTATTTCTAGGAGTTGGACACATACCAAGTTTAGCTCAGTTCTGGGCATCTTTGAAATACCTATACAAACTTGTTCCTACATAGTAACTTGCTTCTTTGAATGAGAATCTGCTTGCTTACACTAACGTGCTATATGTTCTGAATGCCCGAATTGGGAATCTGTGTCAAAACTTTGTTAGGAATCATGTGATCCTTACTAGCTGGAAGTAAGGGAGATGGGGCATGAAGTTATTTCTAGGAGTTGGACACATACCAAGTTTAGCTCAGTTCTGGGCATCTTTGAAATACCTATACAAACTTGTTCCTACATAGTAACTTGCAACTTTGAATGAAAATGTGCTTGCTTACAGCAACGTGCTGTATGTTCTGAATGCCCGAATTGGGAATCTGTGTCAAAACTTTGTTAGGAATCATGTGATCCTTACTAGCTGGAAGTAAGGGAGATGGGGCATGAAGTTATTTCTAGGAGTTGGACACATACCAAGTTTAGCTCAGTTCTGGGCATCTTTGAAATACCTACACAAACTTGTTCCTACATAGTAACTTGCATCTTTGAATGAGAATGTGCTTGCTTACAGCAACGTGCTATATGTTCTGAATGCCCGAATTGGGAATCTGTGTCAAAACTTTGTTAGGAATTATGTGATCCTTACTAGCTGGAAGTAAGGGAGATGGGGCATGAAGTTATTTCTAGGAGTTGGACACATACCAAGTTTAGCTCAGTTCTGGGCATCTTTGAAATACCTATACAAACTTGTTCCTACATAGTAACTTGCATCTTTGTATGAGAATCTGCTTGCTTACAGCAACGTGCTATATGTTCTGAATGCCCGAATTGGGAATCTGTGTCAAAACTTTGTTAGGAATTATGTGATCCTTACTAGCTGGAAGTAAGGGAGATGGGGCATGAAGTTATTTCTAGGAGTTGGACACATACCAAGTTTAGCTCAGTTCTGGGCATCTTTGAAATACCTATACAAACTTGTTCCTACATAGTAACTTGCATCTTTGAATGAGAATGTGCTTGCTTACAGCAACGTGCTATATGTTCTGAATGCCCGAATTGGGAATCTGTGTCAAAACTTTGTTAGGAATTATGTGATCCTTACTAGCTGGAAGTAAGGGAGATGGGGCATGAAGTTATTTCTAGGAGTTGGACACATACCAAGTTTAGCTCAGTTCTGGGCATCTTTGAAATACCTATACAAACTTGTTCCTACATAGTAACTTGCATCATTAATGAGAATGTGCTTGCTTACAGCAACGTGCTATATGTTCTGAATGCCCGAATTGGGAATTGTGTCAAAACTTTGTTAGGAATTATGTGATCCTTACTAGCTGGAAGTAAGGGAGATGGGGCATGAAGTTATTTCTAGGAGTTGGACACATACCAAGTTTAGCTCAGTTCTGGGCATCTTTGAAATACCTATACAAACTTGTTCCTACATAGTAACTTGCAACTTTGAATGAGAATGTGCTTGCTTACAGCAACGTGCTATATGTTCTGAATGCCCGAATTGGGAATCTGTGTCAAAACTTTGTTAGGAATTATGTGATCCTTACTAGCTGGAAGTAAGGGAGATGGGGCATGAAGTTATTTCTAGGAGTTGGACACATACCAAGTTTAGCTCAGTTCTGGGCATCTTTGAAATACCTATACAAACTTGTTCCTACATAGTAACTTGCATCTTTGAATGAGAATGTGCTTGCTTACAGCAACGTGCTATATGTTCTGAATGCCCGAATTGGGAATCTGTGTCAAAACTTTGTTAGGAATTATGGGATCCTTACTAGCTGGAAGTAAGGGAGATGGGGCATGAAGTTATTTCTAGGAGTTGGACACATACCAAGTTTAGCTCAGTTCTGGGCATCTTTGAAATACCTATACAAACTTGTTCCTACATAGTAACTTGCATCTTTGAATGAGAATCTGCTTGCTTACACTAACGTGCTATATGTTCTGAATGCCCGAATTGGGAATCTGTGTCAAAACTTTGTTAGGAATTATGTGATCCCTACTAGCTGGAAGTAAGGGAGATGGGGCATGAAGTTATTTCTAGGAGTTGGACACATACCAAGTTTAGCTCAGTTCTGGGTAACTTTGAAATACCTATACAAACTTGTTCCTACATAGTAACTTGCAACTTTGAATGAAAATGTGCTTGCTTACAGCAACGTGCTATATGTTCTGAATGCCCGAATTGGGAATCTGTGTCAAAACTTCGTTAGGAATTATGTGATCCTTACTAGCTGGAAGTAAGGGAGATGGGGCATGAAGTTATTTCTAGGAGTTGGACACATACCAAGTTTAGCTCAGTTCTGGGCATCTTTGAAATACCTATACAAACTTGTTCCTACATAGTAACTTGCAACTTTGAATGAGAATGTGCTTGCTTACAGCAACGTGCTATATGTTCTGAATGAACGAATTGGGAATCTGTGTCAAAATTTTGTTAGGAATTATGTGATCCTTACTTGCTGGAAGTAAGGGAGATGGGGCATGAAGTTATTTCTTGGAGTTGGAGACATACCAAGCTTAGCACAGTTCTGGGCATCTTTGAAATACCTATACAAACTTGTTCCTACATAGTAACTTGCAACTTTGAATGAGAATGTGCTTGCTTGCAGCAACGTGCTATATGTTCTGAATGCCCGATTTGGGAATCTGTGTCAAAACTTTGTTAGGAATTATGTGATCCTTACTAGCTGGAAGTAAGGGAGATGGGGCATGAAGTTATTTCTAGGAGTTGGACACATACCAAGTTTAGCTCAGTTCTGGGCATCTTTGAAATACCTATACAAACTTGTTCCTACATAGTAACTTGCATCTTTGAATGAGAATGTGCTTGCTTACAGCAACGTGCTATATGTTCTGAATGCCCGAATTGGGAATCTATGTCAAAACATTGTTAGGAATTATGTGATCCTTACTAGCTGGAAGTAAGGGAGATGGGGCATGAAGTTATTTCTAGGAGTTGGACACATACCAAGTTTAGCTCAGTTCTGGGCATCTTTGAAATACCTATACAAACTTGTTCCTACATAGTAACTTGCATCTTTGAATGAGAATGTGCTTGCTTACAGCAACGTGCTGTATGTTCTGAATGCCCGAATTGGGAATCTGTGTCAAAACTTTGTGAGGAATTATGTGATCCTTACTAGCTGGAAGTAAGGGAGATGGGGCATGAAGTTATTTCTAGGAGTTGGACACATACCAAGTTTAGCTCAGTTCTGGGCATCTTTGAAATACCTATACAAACTTGTTCCTACATAGTAACTTGCAACTTTGAATGAGAATGTGCTTGCTTACAGCAACGTGCTATATGTTCTGAATGCCCGAATTGGGAATCTGTGTCAAAACTTTGTTAGGAATTATGTCATCCTTACTAGCTGGAAGTAAGGGAGATGGGGCATGAAGTTATTTCTACGAGTTGGACACATACCGAGTTTAGCTCAGTTCTGGGCATCTTTGAAATACCTATACAAACTTGTTCCTACATAGTAACTTGCAACTTTGAATGAGAATGTGCTTGCTTACAGCAACGTGCTATATGTTCTGAATGCCCGAATTGGGAATCTGTGTCAAAACTTTGTTAGGAATTATGTGATCCTTACTAGCTGGAAGTAAGGGAGATGGGGCATGTAGTTATTTCTTGGAGTTGGAGACATACCGAGTTTAGCTCAGTTCTGGGCATCTTTGAAATACCTATATAAACTTGTTCCTACATAGTAACTTGCATCTTTGAATGAGAATGTGCTTGCTTACAGTAACGTGCTATATGTTCTGAATGCCCGAATTGGCAATCTGTGTCAAAACTTTGTTAGGAATTATGTGATCCTTACTAGCTGGAAGTAAGGGAGATGGGGCATGAAGTTATTTCTCGGAGTTGGACACATACCGAGTTTAGCTCAGTTCTGGGCATCTTTGAAATACCTATACAAACTTGTTCCTACCTAGTAACTTGCAACTTTGAATGAGAATGTGCTTGCTTGCAGCAACGTGCTATATGTTCTGAATGCCCGAATTGGGAATCTGTGTCAAAACTTTGTTAGGAATTATGAGATCCTTACTAGCTGGAAGTAAGGGAGATGGGGCATGAAGTTATTTCTAGGAGTTGGACACATACCAAGTTTAGCTCAGTTCTGGGCATCTTTGAAATACCTATAGAAACTTGTTCCTACATAGTAACTTGCATCTTTGAATGAGAATGTGCTTGCTTACAGCAACGTGCTATATGTTCTGAATGAACGAATTGGGAATCTGTGTCAAAACTTTGTTAGGAATTATGTGATCCTTACTAGCTGGAAGTAAGGGAGATGGGGCATGAAGTTATTTCTTGGAGTTGGAGACATACCAAGTTTAGCTCAGTTCTGGGCATCTTTGAAATACCTATACAAACTTGTTCCTACATAGTAACTTGCAACTTTGAATGAGAATGTGCTTGCTTGCAGCAACGTGCTATATGTTCTGAATGCCCGATTTGGGAATCTGTGTCAAAACTTTGTTAGGAATTATGTGATCCTTACTAGCTGGAAGTAAGGGAGATGGAGCATGAAGTTATTTCTAGGAGTTGGACACATACCAAGTTTAGCTCAGTTCTGGGCATCTTTGAAATACCTATACAAACTTGTTCCTACATAGTAACTTGCATCTTTGAATGAGAATGTGCTTGCTTACAGCAACGTGCTATATGTTCTGAATGCCCGAATTGGCAATCTGTGTCAAAACTTTGTTAGGAATTATGTGATCCTTACTAGCTGGAAGTAAGGGAGATGGGGCATGAAGTTATTTCTAGGAGTTGGACACATACCAAGTTTAGCTCAGTTCTGGGCATCTTTGAAATACCTATACAAACTTGTTCCTACCTAGTAACTTGCATCTTTGAATGAGAATGTGCTTGCTTACAGCAACGTGCTATATGTTCTGAATGCCCGAATTGGGAATCTGTGTCAAAACTTTGTTAGGAATTATGTGATCCTTACTAGCTGGAAGTAAGGGAGATGGAGCATGAAGTTATTTCTAGGAGTTGGACACATACCAAGTTGAGCTCAGTTCTGGGCATCTTTGAAATACCTATACAAACTTGTTCCTACATAGTAACTTGCAACTTTGAATGAAAATGTGCTTGGTTACAGCAACGTGCTATATGTTCTGAATGCCCGAATTGGGAATCTGTGTCAAAACTTTGTTAGGAATTATGTCATCCTTACTAGCTGGAAGTAAGGGAGATGGGGCATGAAGTTATTTCTAGGAGTTGGACACATACCAAGTTTAGCTCAGTTCTGGGCATCTTTGAAATACCTATACAAACTTGTTCCTACATAGTAACTTGCATCTTTGAATGAGAATGTGCTTGCTTACAGCAACGTGCTATATGTTCTGAATGCCCGAATTGGGAATCTGTGTCAAAACTTTGTTAGGAATTATGTGATCCTTACTAGCTGGAAGTAAGGGAGATGGGGCATGAAGTTATTTCTAGGAGTTGGACACATACCAAGTTTAGCTCAGTTCTGGGCATCTTTGAAATACCTATACAAACTTGTTCCTACATAGTAACTTGCAACTTTGAATGAGAATGTGCTTGCTTACAGCAACGTGCTATATGTTCTGAATGCCCGAATATGGAATCTGTGTCAAAACTTTGTTAGGAATTATGTGATCCTTACTAGCTGGAAGTAAGGGAGATGGGGCATGAAGTTATTTCTAGGAGTTGGACACATACCAAGTTAAGCTCAGTTCTGGGCATCTTTGAAATACCTATACAAACTTGTTCCTACATAGTAACTTGCAACTTTGAATGAGAATGTGCTTGCTTGCAGCAACGTGCTATATGTTCTGAATGCCCGAATAGGGAATCTGTGTCAAAACTTTGTTAGGAATTATGAGATCCTTACTAGCTGGAAGTAAGGGAGATGGAGCATGAAGTTATTTCTAGGAGTTGGACACATACCAAGTTTAGCTCAGTTCTGGGCATCTTTGAAATACCTATACAAACTTGTTCCTACCTAGTAACTTGCATCTTTGAATGAGAATGTGCTTGCTTACAGCAACGTGCTATATGTTCTGAATGCCCGAATTGGCAATCTGTGTCAAAACTTTGTTAGGAATTATGTGATCCTTACTAGCTGGAAGTAAGGGAGATGGGGCATGAAGTTATTTCTAGGAGTTGGACACATACCAAGTTTAGCTCAGTTCTGGGCATCTTTGAAATACCTATACAAACTTGTTCCTACATAGTAACTTGCTTCTTTGAATGAGAATCTGCTTGCTTACACTAACGTGCTATATGTTCTGAATGCCCGAATTGGGAATCTGTGTCAAAACTTTGTTAGGAATCATGTGATCCTTACTAGCTGGAAGTAAGGGAGATGGGGCATGAAGTTATTTCTAGGAGTTGGACACATACCAAGTTTAGCTCAGTTCTGGGCATCTTTGAAATACCTATACAAACTTGTTCCTACATAGTAACTTGCAACTTTGAATGAAAATGTGCTTGCTTACAGCAACGTGCTGTATGTTCTGAATGCCCGAATTGGGAATCTGTGTCAAAACTTTGTTAGGAATCATGTGATCCTTACTAGCTGGAAGTAAGGGAGATGGGGCATGAAGTTATTTCTAGGAGTTGGACACATACCAAGTTTAGCTCAGTTCTGGGCATCTTTGAAATACCTACACAAACTTGTTCCTACATAGTAACTTGCATCTTTGAATGAGAATGTGCTTGCTTACAGCAACGTGCTATATGTTCTGAATGCCCGAATTGGGAATCTGTGTCAAAACTTTGTTAGGAATTATGTGATCCTTACTAGCTGGAAGTAAGGGAGATGGGGCATGAAGTTATTTCTAGGAGTTGGACACATACCAAGTTTAGCTCAGTTCTGGGCATCTTTGAAATACCTATACAAACTTGTTCCTACATAGTAACTTGCATCTTTGTATGAGAATCTGCTTGCTTACAGCAACGTGCTATATGTTCTGAATGCCCGAATTGGGAATCTGTGTCAAAACTTTGTTAGGAATTATGTGATCCTTACTAGCTGGAAGTAAGGGAGATGGGGCATGAAGTTATTTCTAGGAGTTGGACACATACCAAGTTTAGCTCAGTTCTGGGCATCTTTGAAATACCTATACAAACTTGTTCCTACATAGTAACTTGCATCTTTGAATGAGAATGTGCTTGCTTACAGCAACGTGCTATATGTTCTGAATGCCCGAATTGGGAATCTGTGTCAAAACTTTGTTAGGAATTATGTGATCCTTACTAGCTGGAAGTAAGGGAGATGGGGCATGAAGTTATTTCTAGGAGTTGGACACATACCAAGTTTAGCTCAGTTCTGGGCATCTTTGAAATACCTATACAAACTTGTTCCTACATAGTAACTTGCATCATTAATGAGAATGTGCTTGCTTACAGCAACGTGCTATATGTTCTGAATGCCCGAATTGGGAATTGTGTCAAAACTTTGTTAGGAATTATGTGATCCTTACTAGCTGGAAGTAAGGGAGATGGGGCATGAAGTTATTTCTAGGAGTTGGACACATACCAAGTTTAGCTCAGTTCTGGGCATCTTTGAAATACCTATACAAACTTGTTCCTACATAGTAACTTGCAACTTTGAATGAGAATGTGCTTGCTTACAGCAACGTGCTATATGTTCTGAATGCCCGAATTGGGAATCTGTGTCAAAACTTTGTTAGGAATTATGTGATCCTTACTAGCTGGAAGTAAGGGAGATGGGGCATGAAGTTATTTCTAGGAGTTGGACACATACCAAGTTTAGCTCAGTTCTGGGCATCTTTGAAATACCTATACAAACTTGTTCCTACATAGTAACTTGCATCTTTGAATGAGAATGTGCTTGCTTACAGCAACGTGCTATATGTTCTGAATGCCCGAATTGGGAATCTGTGTCAAAACTTTGTTAGGAATTATGGGATCCTTACTAGCTGGAAGTAAGGGAGATGGGGCATGAAGTTATTTCTAGGAGTTGGACACATACCAAGTTTAGCTCAGTTCTGGGCATCTTTGAAATACCTATACAAACTTGTTCCTACATAGTAACTTGCATCTTTGAATGAGAATGTGCTTGCTTACAGCAACGTGCTATATGTTCTGAATGCCCGAATTGGGAATCTGTGTCAAAACTTTGTTAGGAATTATGTGATCCTTACTAGCTGGAAGTAAGGGAGATGGGGCATGAAGTTATTTCTAGGAGTTGGACACATACCAAGTTTAGCTCAGTTCTGGGCATCTTTGAAATACCTATAAAAACTTGTTCCTACCTAGTAACTTGCATCTTTGAATGAGAATGTGCTTGCTTACAGCAACGTGCTATATGTTCTGATTGCCCGAATTGGCAATCTGTGTCAAAACTTTGTTAGGAATTATGTGATCCTTACTAGCTGGAAGTAAGGGAGATGGGGCATGAAGTTATTTCTAGGAGTTGGACACATACCAAGTTTAGCTCAGTTCTGGGCATCTTTGAAATACCTATACAAACTTGTTCCTACATAGTAACTTGCATCTTTAATGAGAATCTGCTTGCTTACAGCAACGTGCTATATGTTCTGAATGCCCGAATTGGGAATCTGTGTCAAAACTTTGTTAGGAATTATGTGATCCTTACTAGCTGGAACTAAGGGAGATGTGGCATGAAGTTATTTCTAGGAGTTGGACACATACCAAGTTTAGCTCAGTTCTGGGCATCTTTGAAATACCTATACAAACTTGTTCCTACATAGTAAGTTGCAACTTAGAATGAGAATGTGCTTGCTTACAGCAACGTGCTATATGTTCTGAATGCCCGAATTGGGAATCTGTGTCAAAACTTTGTTAGGAATTATGTGATCCTTACTAGCTGGAAGTAAGGGAGATGGGGCATGAAGTTATTTCTAGGAGTTGGACACATACCAAGTTTAGCTCAGTTCTGGGCATCTTTGAAATACCTATACAAACTTGTTCCTACATAGTAACTTGCAACTTTGAATGAGAATGTGCTTGCTTACAGCAACGTGCTATATGTTCTGAATGCCCGAATTGGGAATCTGTGTCAAAACTTTGTTAGGAATTATGTGATCCTTACTAGCTGGAAGTAAGGGAGATGGAGCATGAAGTTATTTCTAGGAGTTGGACACATACAAAGTTTAGCTCAGTTCTGGGCATCTTTGAAATACCTATACACACTTGTTCCTACATAGTAACTTGCATCTTTGAATGAGAATGTGCTTGCTTACAGCAACGTGCTATATGTTCTGAATGCCCGAATTGGGAATCTGTGTCAAAAATTTGTTAGGAATTATGTGATCCTTACCAGCTGGAAGTAAGGGAGATGGGCCATGAAGTTATTTCTAGGAGTTGGACACATACCAAGTTTAGCTCAGTTCTGGGCATCTTTGAAATACCTATACTAACTTGTTCCTACATAGTAACTTGCATCTATGAATGAGAATCTGCTTGCTTACAGCAACGTGGTATATGTTCTGAATGACCGAATTGGGAATCTGTGTCAAAACTTTGTTAGGAATTATGTGATCCTTACTAGCTGGAAGTAAGGGAGATGGGGCATCAAGTTATTTCTAGGAGTTGGACACATACCAAGTTTAGCTCAGTTCTGGGCATCTTTGAAATACCTATACAAACTTGTTCCTACATAGTAACTTGCAACTTTGAATGAAAATGTGCTTGCTTACAGCAACGTGCTATATGTTCTGAATGCCCGAATTGGGAATCTGTGTCAAAACTTTGTTAGGAATTATGTGATCCTTACTAGCTGGAAGTAAGGGAGATGGGGCATGAAGTTATTTCTAGGAGTTGGACACATACCAAGTTTAGCTCAGTTCTGGGCATCTTTGAAATACCTATACAAACTTGTTCCTACATAGTAACTTGCATCTTTGAATGAGAATGTGCTTGCTTACAGCAACGTGTTATATGTTCTGAATGTCCGAATTGGGAATCTGTGTCAAAACTTTGTTAGGAATTATGTGATCCTTACTAGCTGGAAGTAAGGGAGATGGGGCATGAAGTTATTTCTAGGAGTTGGACACATACCAAGTTTAGCTCAGTTCTGGGCATCTTTGAAATACCTATACAAACTTGTTCCTACATAGTAACTTGCATCTTTGAATGAGAATGTGCTTGCTTACAGCAACGTGCTATATGTTCTGATTGCCCGAATTGGCAATCTGTGTCAAAACTTTGTTAGGAATTATGTGATCCTTACTAGCTGGAAGCAAG
Source organism: Diceros bicornis minor (assembly GCF_020826845.1). Taxonomy (NCBI): domain Eukaryota; kingdom Metazoa; phylum Chordata; class Mammalia; order Perissodactyla; family Rhinocerotidae; genus Diceros; species Diceros bicornis. The sequence goes on along the minus strand of NW_026691122.1, from coordinate 146,456 downwards.
GGAGATGGGGCATGAAGTTATTTCTAGGAGTTGGACACATACCAAGTTTAGCTCAGTTCTGGGCATCTTTGAAATACCTATACAAACTTGTTCTTACATAGTAACTTGCATCTTTAATGAGAATCTGCTTGCTTACAGCAACGTGCTATATGTTCTGAATGCCCGAATTGGGAATCTGTGTCAAAACTTTGTTAGGAATTATGTGATCCTTACTAGCTGGAAGTAAGGGAGATGGGGCATGAAGTTATTTCTAGGAGTTGGACACATACCAAGTTTAGCTCAGTTCTGGGCATCTTTGAAATACCTATACAAACTTGTTCCTACATAGTAACTTGCAACTTTGAATGAGAATGTGCTTGCTTACAGCAACGTGCTATATGTTCTGAATGCCCGAATATGGAATCTGTGTCAAAACTTTGTTAGGAATTATGTGATCCTTACTAGCTGGAAGTAAGGGAGATGGGGCATGAAGTTATTTCTAGGAGTTGGACACATACCAAGTTAAGCTCAGTTCTGGGCATCTTTGAAATACCTATACAAACTTGTTCCTACATAGTAACTTGCAACTTTGAATGAGAATGTGCTTGCTTGCAGCAACGTGCTATATGTTCTGAATGCCCGAATAGGGAATCTGTGTCAAAACTTTGTTAGGAATTATGAGATCCTTACTAGCTGGAAGTAAGGGAGATGGAGCATGAAGTTATTTCTAGGAGTTGGACACATACCAAGTTTAGCTCAGTTCTGGGCATCTTTGAAATACCTATACAAACTTGTTCCTACCTAGTAACTTGCATCTTTGAATGAGAATGTGCTTGCTTACAGCAACGTGCTATATGTTCTGAATGCCCGAATTGGCAATCTGTGTCAAAACTTTGTTAGGAATTATGTGATCCTTACTAGCTGGAAGTAAGGGAGATGGGGCATGAAGTTATTTCTAGGAGTTGGACACATACCAAGTTTAGCTCAGTTCTGGGCATCTTTGAAATACCTATACAAACTTGTTCCTACATAGTAACTTGCTTCTTTGAATGAGAATCTGCTTGCTTACACTAACGTGCTATATGTTCTGAATGCCCGAATTGGGAATCTGTGTCAAAACTTTGTTAGGAATCATGTGATCCTTACTAGCTGGAAGTAAGGGAGATGGGGCATGAAGTTATTTCTAGGAGTTGGACACATACCAAGTTTAGCTCAGTTCTGGGCATCTTTGAAATACCTATACAAACTTGTTCCTACATAGTAACTTGCAACTTTGAATGAAAATGTGCTTGCTTACAGCAACGTGCTGTATGTTCTGAATGCCCGAATTGGGAATCTGTGTCAAAACTTTGTTAGGAATCATGTGATCCTTACTAGCTGGAAGTAAGGGAGATGGGGCATGAAGTTATTTCTAGGAGTTGGACACATACCAAGTTTAGCTCAGTTCTGGGCATCTTTGAAATACCTACACAAACTTGTTCCTACATAGTAACTTGCATCTTTGAATGAGAATGTGCTTGCTTACAGCAACGTGCTATATGTTCTGAATGCCCGAATTGGGAATCTGTGTCAAAACTTTGTTAGGAATTATGTGATCCTTACTAGCTGGAAGTAAGGGAGATGGGGCATGAAGTTATTTCTAGGAGTTGGACACATACCAAGTTTAGCTCAGTTCTGGGCATCTTTGAAATACCTATACAAACTTGTTCCTACATAGTAACTTGCATCTTTGTATGAGAATCTGCTTGCTTACAGCAACGTGCTATATGTTCTGAATGCCCGAATTGGGAATCTGTGTCAAAACTTTGTTAGGAATTATGTGATCCTTACTAGCTGGAAGTAAGGGAGATGGGGCATGAAGTTATTTCTAGGAGTTGGACACATACCAAGTTTAGCTCAGTTCTGGGCATCTTTGAAATACCTATACAAACTTGTTCCTACATAGTAACTTGCATCTTTGAATGAGAATGTGCTTGCTTACAGCAACGTGCTATATGTTCTGAATGCCCGAATTGGGAATCTGTGTCAAAACTTTGTTAGGAATTATGTGATCCTTACTAGCTGGAAGTAAGGGAGATGGGGCATGAAGTTATTTCTAGGAGTTGGACACATACCAAGTTTAGCTCAGTTCTGGGCATCTTTGAAATACCTATACAAACTTGTTCCTACATAGTAACTTGCATCATTAATGAGAATGTGCTTGCTTACAGCAACGTGCTATATGTTCTGAATGCCCGAATTGGGAATTGTGTCAAAACTTTGTTAGGAATTATGTGATCCTTACTAGCTGGAAGTAAGGGAGATGGGGCATGAAGTTATTTCTAGGAGTTGGACACATACCAAGTTTAGCTCAGTTCTGGGCATCTTTGAAATACCTATACAAACTTGTTCCTACATAGTAACTTGCAACTTTGAATGAGAATGTGCTTGCTTACAGCAACGTGCTATATGTTCTGAATGCCCGAATTGGGAATCTGTGTCAAAACTTTGTTAGGAATTATGTGATCCTTACTAGCTGGAAGTAAGGGAGATGGGGCATGAAGTTATTTCTAGGAGTTGGACACATACCAAGTTTAGCTCAGTTCTGGGCATCTTTGAAATACCTATACAAACTTGTTCCTACATAGTAACTTGCATCTTTGAATGAGAATGTGCTTGCTTACAGCAACGTGCTATATGTTCTGAATGCCCGAATTGGGAATCTGTGTCAAAACTTTGTTAGGAATTATGGGATCCTTACTAGCTGGAAGTAAGGGAGATGGGGCATGAAGTTATTTCTAGGAGTTGGACACATACCAAGTTTAGCTCAGTTCTGGGCATCTTTGAAATACCTATACAAACTTGTTCCTACATAGTAACTTGCATCTTTGAATGAGAATCTGCTTGCTTACACTAACGTGCTATATGTTCTGAATGCCCGAATTGGGAATCTGTGTCAAAACTTTGTTAGGAATTATGTGATCCCTACTAGCTGGAAGTAAGGGAGATGGGGCATGAAGTTATTTCTAGGAGTTGGACACATACCAAGTTTAGCTCAGTTCTGGGTAACTTTGAAATACCTATACAAACTTGTTCCTACATAGTAACTTGCAACTTTGAATGAAAATGTGCTTGCTTACAGCAACGTGCTATATGTTCTGAATGCCCGAATTGGGAATCTGTGTCAAAACTTCGTTAGGAATTATGTGATCCTTACTAGCTGGAAGTAAGGGAGATGGGGCATGAAGTTATTTCTAGGAGTTGGACACATACCAAGTTTAGCTCAGTTCTGGGCATCTTTGAAATACCTATACAAACTTGTTCCTACATAGTAACTTGCAACTTTGAATGAGAATGTGCTTGCTTACAGCAACGTGCTATATGTTCTGAATGAACGAATTGGGAATCTGTGTCAAAATTTTGTTAGGAATTATGTGATCCTTACTTGCTGGAAGTAAGGGAGATGGGGCATGAAGTTATTTCTTGGAGTTGGAGACATACCAAGCTTAGCACAGTTCTGGGCATCTTTGAAATACCTATACAAACTTGTTCCTACATAGTAACTTGCAACTTTGAATGAGAATGTGCTTGCTTGCAGCAACGTGCTATATGTTCTGAATGCCCGATTTGGGAATCTGTGTCAAAACTTTGTTAGGAATTATGTGATCCTTACTAGCTGGAAGTAAGGGAGATGGGGCATGAAGTTATTTCTAGGAGTTGGACACATACCAAGTTTAGCTCAGTTCTGGGCATCTTTGAAATACCTATACAAACTTGTTCCTACATAGTAACTTGCATCTTTGAATGAGAATGTGCTTGCTTACAGCAACGTGCTATATGTTCTGAATGCCCGAATTGGGAATCTATGTCAAAACATTGTTAGGAATTATGTGATCCTTACTAGCTGGAAGTAAGGGAGATGGGGCATGAAGTTATTTCTAGGAGTTGGACACATACCAAGTTTAGCTCAGTTCTGGGCATCTTTGAAATACCTATACAAACTTGTTCCTACATAGTAACTTGCATCTTTGAATGAGAATGTGCTTGCTTACAGCAACGTGCTGTATGTTCTGAATGCCCGAATTGGGAATCTGTGTCAAAACTTTGTGAGGAATTATGTGATCCTTACTAGCTGGAAGTAAGGGAGATGGGGCATGAAGTTATTTCTAGGAGTTGGACACATACCAAGTTTAGCTCAGTTCTGGGCATCTTTGAAATACCTATACAAACTTGTTCCTACATAGTAACTTGCAACTTTGAATGAGAATGTGCTTGCTTACAGCAACGTGCTATATGTTCTGAATGCCCGAATTGGGAATCTGTGTCAAAACTTTGTTAGGAATTATGTCATCCTTACTAGCTGGAAGTAAGGGAGATGGGGCATGAAGTTATTTCTACGAGTTGGACACATACCGAGTTTAGCTCAGTTCTGGGCATCTTTGAAATACCTATACAAACTTGTTCCTACATAGTAACTTGCAACTTTGAATGAGAATGTGCTTGCTTACAGCAACGTGCTATATGTTCTGAATGCCCGAATTGGGAATCTGTGTCAAAACTTTGTTAGGAATTATGTGATCCTTACTAGCTGGAAGTAAGGGAGATGGGGCATGTAGTTATTTCTTGGAGTTGGAGACATACCGAGTTTAGCTCAGTTCTGGGCATCTTTGAAATACCTATATAAACTTGTTCCTACATAGTAACTTGCATCTTTGAATGAGAATGTGCTTGCTTACAGTAACGTGCTATATGTTCTGAATGCCCGAATTGGCAATCTGTGTCAAAACTTTGTTAGGAATTATGTGATCCTTACTAGCTGGAAGTAAGGGAGATGGGGCATGAAGTTATTTCTCGGAGTTGGACACATACCGAGTTTAGCTCAGTTCTGGGCATCTTTGAAATACCTATACAAACTTGTTCCTACCTAGTAACTTGCAACTTTGAATGAGAATGTGCTTGCTTGCAGCAACGTGCTATATGTTCTGAATGCCCGAATTGGGAATCTGTGTCAAAACTTTGTTAGGAATTATGAGATCCTTACTAGCTGGAAGTAAGGGAGATGGGGCATGAAGTTATTTCTAGGAGTTGGACACATACCAAGTTTAGCTCAGTTCTGGGCATCTTTGAAATACCTATAGAAACTTGTTCCTACATAGTAACTTGCATCTTTGAATGAGAATGTGCTTGCTTACAGCAACGTGCTATATGTTCTGAATGAACGAATTGGGAATCTGTGTCAAAACTTTGTTAGGAATTATGTGATCCTTACTAGCTGGAAGTAAGGGAGATGGGGCATGAAGTTATTTCTTGGAGTTGGAGACATACCAAGTTTAGCTCAGTTCTGGGCATCTTTGAAATACCTATACAAACTTGTTCCTACATAGTAACTTGCAACTTTGAATGAGAATGTGCTTGCTTGCAGCAACGTGCTATATGTTCTGAATGCCCGATTTGGGAATCTGTGTCAAAACTTTGTTAGGAATTATGTGATCCTTACTAGCTGGAAGTAAGGGAGATGGAGCATGAAGTTATTTCTAGGAGTTGGACACATACCAAGTTTAGCTCAGTTCTGGGCATCTTTGAAATACCTATACAAACTTGTTCCTACATAGTAACTTGCATCTTTGAATGAGAATGTGCTTGCTTACAGCAACGTGCTATATGTTCTGAATGCCCGAATTGGCAATCTGTGTCAAAACTTTGTTAGGAATTATGTGATCCTTACTAGCTGGAAGTAAGGGAGATGGGGCATGAAGTTATTTCTAGGAGTTGGACACATACCAAGTTTAGCTCAGTTCTGGGCATCTTTGAAATACCTATACAAACTTGTTCCTACCTAGTAACTTGCATCTTTGAATGAGAATGTGCTTGCTTACAGCAACGTGCTATATGTTCTGAATGCCCGAATTGGGAATCTGTGTCAAAACTTTGTTAGGAATTATGTGATCCTTACTAGCTGGAAGTAAGGGAGATGGAGCATGAAGTTATTTCTAGGAGTTGGACACATACCAAGTTGAGCTCAGTTCTGGGCATCTTTGAAATACCTATACAAACTTGTTCCTACATAGTAACTTGCAACTTTGAATGAAAATGTGCTTGGTTACAGCAACGTGCTATATGTTCTGAATGCCCGAATTGGGAATCTGTGTCAAAACTTTGTTAGGAATTATGTCATCCTTACTAGCTGGAAGTAAGGGAGATGGGGCATGAAGTTATTTCTAGGAGTTGGACACATACCAAGTTTAGCTCAGTTCTGGGCATCTTTGAAATACCTATACAAACTTGTTCCTACATAGTAACTTGCATCTTTGAATGAGAATGTGCTTGCTTACAGCAACGTGCTATATGTTCTGAATGCCCGAATTGGGAATCTGTGTCAAAACTTTGTTAGGAATTATGTGATCCTTACTAGCTGGAAGTAAGGGAGATGGGGCATGAAGTTATTTCTAGGAGTTGGACACATACCAAGTTTAGCTCAGTTCTGGGCATCTTTGAAATACCTATACAAACTTGTTCCTACATAGTAACTTGCAACTTTGAATGAGAATGTGCTTGCTTACAGCAACGTGCTATATGTTCTGAATGCCCGAATATGGAATCTGTGTCAAAACTTTGTTAGGAATTATGTGATCCTTACTAGCTGGAAGTAAGGGAGATGGGGCATGAAGTTATTTCTAGGAGTTGGACACATACCAAGTTAAGCTCAGTTCTGGGCATCTTTGAAATACCTATACAAACTTGTTCCTACATAGTAACTTGCAACTTTGAATGAGAATGTGCTTGCTTGCAGCAACGTGCTATATGTTCTGAATGCCCGAATAGGGAATCTGTGTCAAAACTTTGTTAGGAATTATGAGATCCTTACTAGCTGGAAGTAAGGGAGATGGAGCATGAAGTTATTTCTAGGAGTTGGACACATACCAAGTTTAGCTCAGTTCTGGGCATCTTTGAAATACCTATACAAACTTGTTCCTACCTAGTAACTTGCATCTTTGAATGAGAATGTGCTTGCTTACAGCAACGTGCTATATGTTCTGAATGCCCGAATTGGCAATCTGTGTCAAAACTTTGTTAGGAATTATGTGATCCTTACTAGCTGGAAGTAAGGGAGATGGGGCATGAAGTTATTTCTAGGAGTTGGACACATACCAAGTTTAGCTCAGTTCTGGGCATCTTTGAAATACCTATACAAACTTGTTCCTACATAGTAACTTGCTTCTTTGAATGAGAATCTGCTTGCTTACACTAACGTGCTATATGTTCTGAATGCCCGAATTGGGAATCTGTGTCAAAACTTTGTTAGGAATCATGTGATCCTTACTAGCTGGAAGTAAGGGAGATGGGGCATGAAGTTATTTCTAGGAGTTGGACACATACCAAGTTTAGCTCAGTTCTGGGCATCTTTGAAATACCTATACAAACTTGTTCCTACATAGTAACTTGCAACTTTGAATGAAAATGTGCTTGCTTACAGCAACGTGCTGTATGTTCTGAATGCCCGAATTGGGAATCTGTGTCAAAACTTTGTTAGGAATCATGTGATCCTTACTAGCTGGAAGTAAGGGAGATGGGGCATGAAGTTATTTCTAGGAGTTGGACACATACCAAGTTTAGCTCAGTTCTGGGCATCTTTGAAATACCTACACAAACTTGTTCCTACATAGTAACTTGCATCTTTGAATGAGAATGTGCTTGCTTACAGCAACGTGCTATATGTTCTGAATGCCCGAATTGGGAATCTGTGTCAAAACTTTGTTAGGAATTATGTGATCCTTACTAGCTGGAAGTAAGGGAGATGGGGCATGAAGTTATTTCTAGGAGTTGGACACATACCAAGTTTAGCTCAGTTCTGGGCATCTTTGAAATACCTATACAAACTTGTTCCTACATAGTAACTTGCATCTTTGTATGAGAATCTGCTTGCTTACAGCAACGTGCTATATGTTCTGAATGCCCGAATTGGGAATCTGTGTCAAAACTTTGTTAGGAATTATGTGATCCTTACTAGCTGGAAGTAAGGGAGATGGGGCATGAAGTTATTTCTAGGAGTTGGACACATACCAAGTTTAGCTCAGTTCTGGGCATCTTTGAAATACCTATACAAACTTGTTCCTACATAGTAACTTGCATCTTTGAATGAGAATGTGCTTGCTTACAGCAACGTGCTATATGTTCTGAATGCCCGAATTGGGAATCTGTGTCAAAACTTTGTTAGGAATTATGTGATCCTTACTAGCTGGAAGTAAGGGAGATGGGGCATGAAGTTATTTCTAGGAGTTGGACACATACCAAGTTTAGCTCAGTTCTGGGCATCTTTGAAATACCTATACAAACTTGTTCCTACATAGTAACTTGCATCATTAATGAGAATGTGCTTGCTTACAGCAACGTGCTATATGTTCTGAATGCCCGAATTGGGAATTGTGTCAAAACTTTGTTAGGAATTATGTGATCCTTACTAGCTGGAAGTAAGGGAGATGGGGCATGAAGTTATTTCTAGGAGTTGGACACATACCAAGTTTAGCTCAGTTCTGGGCATCTTTGAAATACCTATACAAACTTGTTCCTACATAGTAACTTGCAACTTTGAATGAGAATGTGCTTGCTTACAGCAACGTGCTATATGTTCTGAATGCCCGAATTGGGAATCTGTGTCAAAACTTTGTTAGGAATTATGTGATCCTTACTAGCTGGAAGTAAGGGAGATGGGGCATGAAGTTATTTCTAGGAGTTGGACACATACCAAGTTTAGCTCAGTTCTGGGCATCTTTGAAATACCTATACAAACTTGTTCCTACATAGTAACTTGCATCTTTGAATGAGAATGTGCTTGCTTACAGCAACGTGCTATATGTTCTGAATGCCCGAATTGGGAATCTGTGTCAAAACTTTGTTAGGAATTATGGGATCCTTACTAGCTGGAAGTAAGGGAGATGGGGCATGAAGTTATTTCTAGGAGTTGGACACATACCAAGTTTAGCTCAGTTCTGGGCATCTTTGAAATACCTATACAAACTTGTTCCTACATAGTAACTTGCATCTTTGAATGAGAATGTGCTTGCTTACAGCAACGTGCTATATGTTCTGAATGCCCGAATTGGGAATCTGTGTCAAAACTTTGTTAGGAATTATGTGATCCTTACTAGCTGGAAGTAAGGGAGATGGGGCATGAAGTTATTTCTAGGAGTTGGACACATACCAAGTTTAGCTCAGTTCTGGGCATCTTTGAAATACCTATAAAAACTTGTTCCTACCTAGTAACTTGCATCTTTGAATGAGAATGTGCTTGCTTACAGCAACGTGCTATATGTTCTGATTGCCCGAATTGGCAATCTGTGTCAAAACTTTGTTAGGAATTATGTGATCCTTACTAGCTGGAAGTAAGGGAGATGGGGCATGAAGTTATTTCTAGGAGTTGGACACATACCAAGTTTAGCTCAGTTCTGGGCATCTTTGAAATACCTATACAAACTTGTTCCTACATAGTAACTTGCATCTTTAATGAGAATCTGCTTGCTTACAGCAACGTGCTATATGTTCTGAATGCCCGAATTGGGAATCTGTGTCAAAACTTTGTTAGGAATTATGTGATCCTTACTAGCTGGAACTAAGGGAGATGTGGCATGAAGTTATTTCTAGGAGTTGGACACATACCAAGTTTAGCTCAGTTCTGGGCATCTTTGAAATACCTATACAAACTTGTTCCTACATAGTAAGTTGCAACTTAGAATGAGAATGTGCTTGCTTACAGCAACGTGCTATATGTTCTGAATGCCCGAATTGGGAATCTGTGTCAAAACTTTGTTAGGAATTATGTGATCCTTACTAGCTGGAAGTAAGGGAGATGGGGCATGAAGTTATTTCTAGGAGTTGGACACATACCAAGTTTAGCTCAGTTCTGGGCATCTTTGAAATACCTATACAAACTTGTTCCTACATAGTAACTTGCAACTTTGAATGAGAATGTGCTTGCTTACAGCAACGTGCTATATGTTCTGAATGCCCGAATTGGGAATCTGTGTCAAAACTTTGTTAGGAATTATGTGATCCTTACTAGCTGGAAGTAAGGGAGATGGAGCATGAAGTTATTTCTAGGAGTTGGACACATACAAAGTTTAGCTCAGTTCTGGGCATCTTTGAAATACCTATACACACTTGTTCCTACATAGTAACTTGCATCTTTGAATGAGAATGTGCTTGCTTACAGCAACGTGCTATATGTTCTGAATGCCCGAATTGGGAATCTGTGTCAAAAATTTGTTAGGAATTATGTGATCCTTACCAGCTGGAAGTAAGGGAGATGGGCCATGAAGTTATTTCTAGGAGTTGGACACATACCAAGTTTAGCTCAGTTCTGGGCATCTTTGAAATACCTATACTAACTTGTTCCTACATAGTAACTTGCATCTATGAATGAGAATCTGCTTGCTTACAGCAACGTGGTATATGTTCTGAATGACCGAATTGGGAATCTGTGTCAAAACTTTGTTAGGAATTATGTGATCCTTACTAGCTGGAAGTAAGGGAGATGGGGCATCAAGTTATTTCTAGGAGTTGGACACATACCAAGTTTAGCTCAGTTCTGGGCATCTTTGAAATACCTATACAAACTTGTTCCTACATAGTAACTTGCAACTTTGAATGAAAATGTGCTTGCTTACAGCAACGTGCTATATGTTCTGAATGCCCGAATTGGGAATCTGTGTCAAAACTTTGTTAGGAATTATGTGATCCTTACTAGCTGGAAGTAAGGGAGATGGGGCATGAAGTTATTTCTAGGAGTTGGACACATACCAAGTTTAGCTCAGTTCTGGGCATCTTTGAAATACCTATACAAACTTGTTCCTACATAGTAACTTGCATCTTTGAATGAGAATGTGCTTGCTTACAGCAACGTGTTATATGTTCTGAATGTCCGAATTGGGAATCTGTGTCAAAACTTTGTTAGGAATTATGTGATCCTTACTAGCTGGAAGTAAGGGAGATGGGGCATGAAGTTATTTCTAGGAGTTGGACACATACCAAGTTTAGCTCAGTTCTGGGCATCTTTGAAATACCTATACAAACTTGTTCCTACATAGTAACTTGCATCTTTGAATGAGAATGTGCTTGCTTACAGCAACGTGCTATATGTTCTGATTGCCCGAATTGGCAATCTGTGTCAAAACTTTGTTAGGAATTATGTGATCCTTACTAGCTGGAAGCAAGGGAGATGGGGCATGAAGTTATTTCTAGGAGTTGGACACATACCAAGTTTAGCTCAGTTCTGGGCATCTTTGAAATACCTATACAAACTTGTTCTTACATAGTAACTTGCATCTTTAATGAGAATCTGCTTGCTTACAGCAACGTGCTATATGTTCTGAATGCCCGAATTGGGAATCTGTGTCAAAACTTTGTTAGGAATTATGTGATCCTTACTAGCTGGAAGTAAGGGAGATGGGGCATGAAGTTATTTCTAGGAGTTGGACACATACCAAGTTTAGCTCAGTTCTGGGCATCTTTGAAATACCTATACAAACTTGTTCCTACATAGTAACTTGCAACTTTGAATGAGAATGTGCTTGCTTACAGCAACGTGCTATATGTTCTGAATGCCCGAATTGGGAATCTGTGTCAAAACTTTGTTAGGAATTATGTGATCCTTACTAGCTGGAAGTAAGGGAGATGGGGCATGAAGTTATTTCTAGGAGTTGGACACATACCAAGTTTAGCTCAGTTCTGGGCATCTTTGAAATACCTATACAAACTTGTTCCTACATAGTAACTTGCATCTTTGAATGAGAATGTGCTTGCTTACAGCAACGTGCTATATGTTCTGAATGCCCGAATTGGGAATCTGTGTCAAAACTTTGTTAGGAATTATGTGATCCTTACTAGCTGGAAGTAAGGGAGATGGGGCATGAAGTTATTTCTAGGAGTTGGACAGATACCAAGTTTAGCTCAGTTCTGGGCATCTTTGAAATACCTATACAAACTTGTTCCTACATAGTAACTTGCAACTTTGAATGAGAATGTGCTTGCTTACAGCAACGTGCTATATGTTCTGAATGCCCGAATTGGGAATCTGTGTCAAAACTTTGTTCGGAATTATGTGATCCTTACTAGCTGGAAGTAAGGGAGATGGGGCATGAAGTTATTTCTAGGAGTTGGACACATACCAAGTTTAGCTCAGTTCTGGGCATCTTTGAAATACCTATACAAACTTGTTCCTACCTAGTAACTTGCATCTTTGAATGAGAATGTGCTTGCTTACAGCAACGTGCTATATGTTCTGAATGCCCGAATTGGGAATCTGTGTCAAAACTTTGTTAGGAATTATGTGATCCTTACTAGCTGGAAGTAAGGGAGATGGGGCATGAAGTTATTTCTAGGAGTTGGACACATACCAAGTTTAGCTCAGTTCTGGGCATCTTTGAAATACCTATACAAACTTGTTCCTACCTAGTAACTTGCATCTTTGAATGAGAATCTGCTTGCTTACAGCAACGTGCTATATGTTCTGAATGCCCGAATTGGGAATCTGTGTCAAAACTTTGTTAGGAATTATGTGATCCTTACTAGCTGGAAGTAAGGGAGATGGGGCATGAAGTTATTTCTAGGAGTTGGACACATACCAAGTTTAGCTCAGTTCTGGGCATCTTTGAAATACCTATACAAACTTGTTCCTACATAGTAACTTGCAACTTTGAATGAAAATGTGCTTGCTTGCAGCAACGTGCTATATGTTCTGAATGCCCGAATTGGGAATCTGTGTCAAAACTTTGTTAGGAATTATGTGATCCTTACTAGCTGGAAGTAAGGGAGATGGGGCATGAAGTTATTTCTAGGAGTTTGACACATACCAAGTTTAGCTCAGTTCTGGGCATCTTTGAAATACCTATACAAACTTGTTCCTACATAGTAACTTGCATCTTTGAATGAGAATCTGCTTGCTTACAGCAACGTGCTATATGTTCTGAATGCCCGAATTGGGAATCTGTGTCAAAACTTTGTTAGGAATTATGTGATCCTTACTAGCTGGAAGTAAGGGAGATGGGGCATGAAGTTATTTCTAGGAGTTGGACACATACCAAGTTTAGCTCAGTTCTGGGCATCTTTGAAATACCTATACAAACTTGTTCCTACCTAGTAACTTGCATCTTTGAATGAGAATGTGCTTGCTTACAGCAACGTGCTATATGTTCTGAATGCCCGAATTGGGAATCTGTGTCAAAACTTTGTTAGGAATTATGTGATCCTTACTAGCTGGAAGTAAGGGAGAAGGGGCATGAAGTTATTTCTAGGAGTTGGACACATACCAAGTATAGCTCAGTTCTGGCCATCTTTGAAATACCTATACAAACTTGTTCCTACATAGTAACTTGCATCTTTGAATGAGAATGTGCTTGCTTACAGCATCGTGCTATATGTTCTGAATGCCCGAATTGGCAATCTGTGTCAAAACTTTGTTAGGAATTATGTGATCCTTACTAGCTGGAAGTAAGGGAGATGGGGCATGAAGTTATTTCTAGGAGTTGGACACATACCAAGTTTAGCTCAGTTCTGGGCATCTTTGAAATACCTATACAAACTTGTTCCTACATAGTAACTTGCAACTTTGAATGAGAATGTGCTTGCTTACAGCAACGTGCTATATGTTCTGAATGCCCGAATTGGGAATCTGTGTCAAAACTTTGTTAGGAATTATGTGATCCTTACTAGCTGGAAGAAGGGAGATGGGGCATGAAGTTATTTCTAGGAGTTGGACACATACCAAGTTTAGCTCAGTTCTGGGCATCTTTGAAATACCTATACGAACTTGTTCCTACATAGTAACTTGCATCTTTGAATGAGAATCTGCTTGCTTACAGCAACGTGCTATATGTTCTGAATGCCCGAATTGGGAATCTGTGTCAAAACTTTGTTAGGAATTATGTGATCCTTACTAGCTGGAAGTAAGGGAGATGGGGCATGAAGTTATTTCTAGGAATTGGACACATACCAAGTTTAGCTCAGTTCTGGGCATCTTTGAAATACCTATACAAACTTGTTCCTACATAGTAACTTGCATCTTTGAATGAGAATGTGCTTGCTTACAGCAACGTGCTATATGTTCTGAATGCCCGAATTGGGAATCTGTGTCAAAACTTTGTTAGGAATTATGTGATCCTTACTAGCTGGAAGTAAGGGAGATGGGGCATGAAGTTATTTCTAGGAGTTGGACACATACCAAGTTTAGCTCAGTTCTGGGCATCTTTGAAATACCTATACAAACTTGTTCCTACCTAGTAACTTGCATCTTTGAATGAGAATGTGCTTGCTTACAGCAACGTGCTATATGTTCTGAATGCCCGAATTGGGAATCTGTGTCAAAACTTTGTTAGGAATTATGTGATCCTTACTAGCTGGAAGTAAGGGAGATGGGGCATGAAGTTATTTCTAGGAGTTGGACACATACCAAGTTTAGCTCAGTTCTGGGCATCTTTGAAATACCTATACAAACTTGTTCCTACATAGTAACTTGCATCTTTGAATGAGAATCTGCTTGCTTACAGCAACGTGCTATATGTTCTGAATGCCCGAATTGGGAATCTGTGTCAAAACTTTGTTAGGAATTATGTGATCCTTACTAGCTGGAAGTAAGGGAGATGGGGCATGAAGTTATTTCTAGGAGTTGGACACATACCAAGTTTAGCTCAGTTCTGGGCATCTTTGAAAAACCTATACAAACTTGTTCCTACATAGTAACTTGCAACTTTGAATGAAAATGTGTTTGCTTACAGCAACGTGCTATATGTTCTGAATGCCCGAATTGGGAATCTGTGTCAAAACTTTGTTAGGAATTATGTGATCCTTACTAGCTGGAAGTAAGGGAGATGGGGCATGAAGTTATTTCTAGGAGTTGGACACATACCAAGTTTAGCTCAGTTCTGGGCATCTTTGAAATACCTATACAAACTTGTTCCTACCTATTAACTTGCATCTTTGAATGAGAATGTGCTTGCTTACAGCAACGTGCTATATGTTCTGAATGCCCGAATTGGGAATCTGTGTCAAAACTTTGTTAGGAATTATGTGATCCTTACTAGCTGGAAGAAGGGAGATGGGGCATGAAGTTATTTCTAGGAGTTGGACACATACCAAGTTTAGCTCAGTTCTGGGCATCTTTGAAATACCTATACGAACTTGTTCCTACATAGTAACTTGCATCTTTGAATGAGAATCTGCTTGCTTACAGCAACGTGCTATATGTTCTGAATGCCCGAATTGGGAATCTGTGTCAAAACTTTGTTAGGAATTATGTGATCCTTACTAGCTGGAAGTAAGGGAGATGGGGCATTAAGTTATTTCTAGGAATTGGACACATACCAAGTTTAGCTCAGTTCTGGGCATCTTTGAAATACCTATACAAACTTGTTCCTACATAGTAACTTGCATCATTAATGAGAATCTGCTTGCTTACAGCAACGTGCTATATGTTCTGAATGCCCGAATTGGGAATCTGTGTCAAAACTTTGTTAGGAATTATGTGATCCTTACTAGCTGGAAGTAAGGGAGATGGGGCATGAAGTTATTTCTAGGAGTTGGACACATACCAAGTTTAGCTCAGTTCTGGGCATCTTTGAAATACCTATACAAACTTGTTCCTACATAGTAACTTGCAACTTTGAATGAGAATGTGCTTGCTTACAGCAACGTGCTATATGTTCTGAATGCCCGAATTGCGAATCTGTGTCAAAACTTTGTTAGGAATTATGTGATCCTTACTAGCTGGAAGTAAGGGAGATGGGGCATGAAGTTATTTCTAGGAGTTGGACACATACCAAGTTTAGCTCAGTTCTGGGCATCTTTGAAATACCTATACAAACTTGTTCCTACATAGTAACTTGCATCTTTGAATGAGAATGTGCTTGCTTACAGCAACGTGCTATATGTTCTGAATGCCCGAATTGGGAATCTGTGTCAAAACTTTGTTAGGAATTATGTGATCCTTACTAGCTGGAAGTAAGGGAGATGGGGCATGAAGTTATTTCTAGGAGTTGGACACATACCAAGTTTAGCTCAGTTCTGGGCATCTTTGAAATACCTATACAAAGTTGTTCCTACCTAGTAACTTGCATCTTTGAATGAGAATGTGCTTGCTTACAGCAACGTGCTATATGTTCTGAATGCCCGAATTGGGAATCTGTGTCAAAACTTTGTTAGGAATTATGTGATCCTTACTAGCTGGAAGTAAGGGAGATGGGGCATGAAGTTATTTCTAGGAGTTGGACACATACCAAGTTTAGCTCAGTTCTGGGCATCTTTGAAATACCTATACAAACTTGTTCCTACATAGTAACTTGCATCTTTGAATGAGAATCTGCTTGCTTACAGCAACGTGCTATATGTTCTGAATGCCCGAATTGGGAATCTGTGTCAAAACTTTGTTAGGAATTATGTGATCCTTACTAGCTGGAAGTAAGGGAGATGGGGCATGAAGTTATTTCTAGGAGTTGGACACATACCAAGTTTAGCTCAGTTCTGGGCATCTTTGAAAAACCTATACAAACTTGTTCCTACATAGTAACTTGCAACTTTGAATGAGAATGTGTTTGCTTACAGCAACGTGCTATATGTTCTGAATGCCCGAATTGGGAATCTGTGTCAAAACTTTGTTAGGAATTATGTGATCCTTACTAGCTGGAAGTAAGGGAGATGGGGCATGAAGTTATTTCTAGGAGTTGGACACATACCAAGTTTAGCTCAGTTCTGGGCATCTTTGAAATACCTATACAAACTTGTTCCTACATAGTAACTTGCATCTTTGAATGAGAATGTGCTTGCTTACAGCAACGTGCTATATGTTCTGAATGCCCGAATTGGGAATCTGTGTCAAAACTTTGTTAGGAATTATGTGATCCTTACTAGCTGGAAGTAAGGGAGATGGGGCATGAAGTTATTTCTAGGAGTTGGACACATACCAAGTTTAGCTCAGTTCTGGGCATCTTTGAAATACCTATACAAACTTGTTCCTACATAGTAACTTGCATCTTTGAATGAGAATGTGCTTGCTTACAGCAACGTGCTATATGTTCTGAATGCCCGAATTGGGAATCTGTGTCAAAACTTTGTTAGGAATTATGTGATCCTTACTAGCTGGAAGTAAGGGAGATGGGGCATGAAGTTATTTCTAGGAGTTGGACACATACCAAGTTTAGCTCAGTTCTGGGCATCTTTGAAATACCTATACAAACTTGTTCCTACATAGTAACTTGCATCATTAATGAGAATCTGCTTGCTTACAGCAACGTGCTATATGTTCTGAATGCCCGAATTGGGAATCTGTGTCAAAACTTTGTTAGGAATTATGTGATCCTTACTAGCTGGAAGTAAGGGAGATGGGGCATGAAGTTATTTCTAGGAGTTGGACACATACCAAGTTTAGCTCAGTTCTGGGCATCTTTGAAATACCTATACAAACTTGTTCCTACATAGTAACTTGCAACTTTGAATGAGAATGTGCTTGCTTACAGCAACGTGCTATATGTTCTGAATGCCCGAATATGGAATCTGTGTCAAAACTTTGTTAGGAATTATGTGATCCTTACTAGCTGGAAGTAAGGGAGATGGGGCATGAAGTTATTTCTAGGAGTTGGACACATACCAAGTTTAGCTCAGTTCTGGGCATCTTTGAAATACCTATACAAACTTGTTCCTACATAGTAACTTGCATCTTTGAATGAGAATCTGCTTGCTTACAGCAACGTGCTGTATGTTCTGAATGCCCGAATTGGGAATCTGTGTCAAAACTTTGTTAGGAATTATGTGATCCTTACTAGCTGGAAGTAAGGGAGATGGGGCATGAAGTTATTTCTAGGAGTTGGACACATACCAAGTTTAGCTCAGTTCTGGGCATCTTTGAAATACCTATACAAACTTGTTCCTACATAGTAACTTGCATCTTTGTATGAGAATCTGCTTGCTTACAGCAACGTGCTATATGTTCTGAATGCCCGAATTGGGAATCTGTGTCAAAACTTTGTTAGGAATTATGTGATCCTTACTAGCTGGAAGTAAGGGAGATGGGGCATGAAGTTACTTCTAGGAGTTGGACACATACCAAGTTTAGCTCAGTTCTGGGCATCTTTGAAATACCTATACAAACTTGTTCCTACATAGTAACTTGCAACTTTGAATGAAAATGTGCTTGCTTACAGCAACGTGCTATATGTTCTGAATGCCCGAATTGGGAATCTGTGTCAAAACTTTGTTAGGAATTATGTGATCCTTACTAGCTGGAAGTAAGGGACATGGGGCATGAAGTTATTTCTAGGAGTTGGACACATACCAAGTTTAGCTCAGTTCTGGGCATCTTTGAAATACCTATACAAACTTGTTCCTACATAGTAACTTGCATCTTTGAATGAGAATCTGCTTGCTTACAGCAACGTGCTATATGTTCTGAATGCCCGAATTGGGAATCTGTGTCAAAACTTTGTTAGGAATTATGTGATCCTTACTAGCTGGAAGTAAGGGAGATGGGGCATGAAGTTATTTCTAGGAGTTGGACACATACCAAGTTTAGCTCAGTTCTGGGCATCTTTGAAATACCTATACAAACTTGTTCCTACATAGTAACTTGCATCTTTGAATGAGAATGTGCTTGCTTACAGCAACGTGCTATATGTTCTGAATGCCCGAATTGGGAATCTGTGTCAAAACTTTGTTAGGAATTATGTGATCCTTACTAGCTGGAAGTAAGGGAGATGGGGCATGAAGTTATTTCTAGGAGTTGGACACATACCAAGTTTAGCTCAGTTCTGGGCATCTTTGAAATACCTATACAAACTTGTTCCTACATAGTAACTTGCATCATTAATGAGAATGTGCTTGCTTACAGCAACGTGCTATATGTTCTGAATGCCCGAATTGGGAATTGTGTCAAAACTTTGTTAGGAATTATGTGATCCTTACTAGCTGGAAGTAAGGGAGATGGGGCATGAAGTTATTTCTAGGAGTTGGACACATACCAAGTTTAGCTCAGTTCTGGGCATCTTTGAAATACCTATACAAACTTGTTCCTACATAGTAACTTGCAACTTTGAATGAGAATGTGCTTGCTTACAGCAACGTGCTATATGTTCTGAATGCCCGAATTGGGAATCTGTGTCAAAACTTTGTTAGGAATTATGTGATCCTTACTAGCTGGAAGTAAGGGAGATGGGGCATGAAGTTATTTCTAGGAGTTGGACACATACCAAGTTTAGCTCAGTTCTGGGCATCTTTGAAATACCTATACAAACTTGTTCCTACATAGTAACTTGCATCTTTGAATGAGAATGTGCTTGCTTACAGCAACGTGCTATATGTTCTGAATGCCCGAATTGGGAATCTGTGTCAAAACTTTGTTAGGAATTATGTGATCCTTACTAGCTGGAAGTAAGGGAGATGGGGCATGAAGTTATTTCTAGGAGTTGGACACATACCAAGTTTAGCTCAGTTCTGGGCATCTTTGAAATACCTATACAAACTTGTTCCTACATAGTAACTTGCATCTTTGAATGAGAATGTGCTTGCTTACAGCAACGTGCTATATGTTCTGAATGCCCGAATTGGGAATCTGTGTCAAAACTTTGTTAGGAATTATGTGATCCTTACTAGCTGGAAGTAAGGGAGATGGGGCATGAAGTTATTTCTAGGAGTTGGACACATACCAAGTTTAGCTCAGTTCTGGGCATCTTTGAAATACCTATACAAACTTGTTCCTACCTAGTAACTTGCATCTTTGAATGAGAATGTGCTTGCTTACAGCAACGTGCTATATGTTCTGATTGCCCGAATTGGCAATCTGTGTCAAAACTTTGTTAGGAATTATGTGATCCTTACTAGCTGGAAGTAAGGGAGATGGGGCATGAAGTTATTTCTAGGAGTTGGACACATACCAAGTTTAGCTCAGTTCTGGGCATCTTTGAAATACCTATACAAACTTGTTCCTACATAGTAACTTGCATCTTTAATGAGAATCTGCTTGCTTACAGCAACGTGCTATATGTTCTGAATGCCCGAATTGGGAATCTGTGTCAAAACTTTGTTAGGAATTATGTGATCCTTACTAGCTGGAACTAAGGGAGATGTGGCATGAAGTTATTTCTAGGAGTTGGACACATACCAAGTTTAGCTCAGTTCTGGGCATCTTTGAAATACCTATACAAACTTGTTCCTACATAGTAAGTTGCAACTTAGAATGAGAATGTGCTTGCTTACAGCAACGTGCTATATGTTCTGAATGCCCGAATTGGGAATCTGTGTCAAAACTTTGTTAGGAATTATGTGATCCTTACTAGCTGGAAGTAAGGGAGATGGGGCATGAAGTTATTTCTAGGAGTTGGACACATACCAAGTTTAGCTCAGTTCTGGGCATCTTTGAAATACCTATACAAACTTGTTCCTACATAGTAACTTGCAACTTTGAATGAGAATGTGCTTGCTTACAGCAACGTGCTATATGTTCTGAATGCCCGAATTGGGAATCTGTGTCAAAACTTTGTTAGGAATTATGTGATCCTTACTAGCTGGAAGTAAGGGAGATGGAGCATGAAGTTATTTCTAGGAGTTGGACACATACAAAGTTTAGCTCAGTTCTGGGCATCTTTGAAATACCTATACACACTTGTTCCTACATAGTAACTTGCATCTTTGAATGAGAATGTGCTTGCTTACAGCAACGTGCTATATGTTCTGAATGCCCGAATTGGGAATCTGTGTCAAAAATTTGTTAGGAATTATGTGATCCTTACCAGCTGGAAGTAAGGGAGATGGGCCATGAAGTTATTTCTAGGAGTTGGACACATACCAAGTTTAGCTCAGTTCTGGGCATCTTTGAAATACCTATACAAACTTGTTCCTACATAGTAACTTGCATCTATGAATGAGAATGTGCTTGCTTACAGCAACGTGGTATATGTTCTGAATGACCGAATTGGGAATCTGTGTCAAAACTTTGTTAGGAATTATGTGATCCTTACTAGCTGGAAGTAAGGGAGATGGGGCATCAAGTTATTTCTAGGAGTTGGACACATACCAAGTTTAGCTCAGTTCTGGGCATCTTTGAAATACCTATACAAACTTGTTCCTACATAGTAACTTGCAACTTTGAATGAAAATGTGCTTGCTTACAGCAACGTGCTATATGTTCTGAATGCCCGAATTGGGAATCTGTGTCAAAACTTTGTTAGGAATTATGTGATCCTTACTAGCTGGAAGTAAGGGAGATGGGGCATGAAGTTATTTCTAGGAGTTGGACACATACCAAGTTTAGCTCAGTTCTGGGCATCTTTGAAATACCTATACAAACTTGTTCCTACATAGTAACTTGCATCTTTGAATGAGAATGTGCTTGCTTACAGCAACGTGTTATATGTTCTGAATGTCCGAATTGGGAATCTGTGTCAAAACTTTGTTAGGAATTATGTGATCCTTACTAGCTGGAAGTAAGGGAGATGGGGCATGAAGTTATTTCTAGGAGTTGGACACATACCAAGTTTAGCTCAGTTCTGGGCATCTTTGAAATACCTATACAAACTTGTTCCTACATAGTAACTTGCATCTTTGAATGAGAATGTGCTTGCTTACAGCAACGTGCTATATGTTCTGATTGCCCGAATTGGCAATCTGTGTCAAAACTTTGTTAGGAATTATGTGATCCTTACTAGCTGGAAGTAAGGGAGATGGGGCATGAAGTTATTTCTAGGAGTTGGACACATACCAAGTTTAGCTCAGTTCTGGGCATCTTTGAAATACCTATACAAACTTGTTCTTACATAGTAACTTGCATCTTTAATGAGAATCTGCTTGCTTACAGCAACGTGCTATATGTTCTGAATGCCCGAATTGGGAATCTGTGTCAAAACTTTGTTAGGAATTATGTGATCCTTACTAGCTGGAAGTAAGGGAGATGGGGCATGAAGTTATTTCTAGGAGTTGGACACATACCAAGTTTAGCTCAGTTCTGGGCATCTTTGAAATACCTATACAAACTTGTTCCTACATAGTAACTTGCATCTTTGAATGAGAATGTGCTTGCTTACAGCAACGTGCTATATGTTCTGAATGCCCGAATTGGGAATCTGTGTCAAAACTTTGTTAGGAATTATGTGATCCTTACTAGCTGGAAGTAAGGGAGATGGGGCATGAAGTTATTTCTAGGAGTTGGACAGATACCAAGTTTAGCTCAGTTCTGGGCATCTTTGAAATACCTATAGAAACTTGTTCCTACATAGTAACTTGCAACTTTGAATGAGAATGTGCTTGCTTACAGCAACGTGCTATATGTTCTGAATGCCCGAATTGGGAATCTGTGTCAAAACTTTGTTCGGAATTATGTGATCCTTACTAGCTGGAAGTAAGGGAGATGGGGCATGAAGTTATTTCTAGGAGTTGGACACATACCAAGTTTAGCTCAGTTCTGGGCATCTTTGAAATACCTATACAAACTTGTTCCTACCTAGTAACTTGCATCTTTGAATGAGAATGTGCTTGCTTACAGCAACGTGCTATATGTTCTGAATGCCCGAATTGGGAATCTGTGTCAAAACTTTGTTAGGAATTATGTGATCCTTACTAGCTGGAAGTAAGGGAGATGGGGCATGAAGTTATTTCTAGGAGTTGGACACATACCAAGTTTAGCTCAGTTCTGGGCATCTTTGAAATACCTATACAAACTTGTTCCTACCTAGTAACTTGCATCTTTGAATGAGAATCTGCTTGCTTACAGCAACGTGCTATATGTTCTGAATGCCCGAATTGGGAATCTGTGTCAAAACTTTGTTAGGAATTATGTGATCCTTACTAGCTGGAAGTAAGGGAGATGGGGCATGAAGTTATTTCTAGGAGTTGGACACATACCAAGTTTAGCTCAGTTCTGGGCATCTTTGAAATACCTATACAAACTTGTTCATACATAGTAACTTGCAACTTTGAATGAAAATGTGCTTGCTTACAGCAACGTGCTATATGTTCTGAATGCCCGAATTGGGAATCTGTGTCAAAACTTTGTTAGGAATTATGTGATCCTTACTAGCTGGAAGTAAGGGAGATGGGGCATGAAGTTATTTCTAGGAGTTGGACACATACCAAGTTTAGCTCAGTTCTGGGCATCTTTGAAATACCTATACAAACTTGTTCCTACATAGTAACTTGCAACTTTGAATGAAAATGTGCTTGCTTACAGCAACGTGCTATATGTTCTGAATGCCCGAATTGGGAATCTGTGTCAAAACTTTGTTAGGAAATATGTGATCCTTACTAGCTGGAAGTAAGGGAGATGGGGCATGAAGTTATTTCTAGGAGTTGGACACATACCAAGTTTAGCTCAGTTCTGGGCATCTTTGAAATAGCTATACACACTTGTTCCTACATAGTAACTTGCATCTTTGAATGAGAATCTGCTTGCTTACAGCAACGTGCTATATGTTCTGAATGCCCGAATTGGGAATCTGTGTCAAAACTTTGTTAGGAATTATGTGATCCTTACTAGCTGGAAGTAAGGGAGATGGGGCATCAAGTTATTTCTAGGAGTTGGACACATACCAAGTTTAGCTCAGTTCTGGGCATCTTTGAAATACCTATACAAACTTGTTCCTACATAGTAACTTGCAACTTTGAATGAAAATGTGCTTGCTTACAGCAACGTGCTATATGTTCTGAATGCCCGAATTGGGAATCTGTGTCAAAACTTTGTTAGGAATTATGTGATCCTTACTAGCTGGAAGTAAGGGAGATGGGGCATGAAGTTATTTCTAGGAGTTGGACACATACCAAGTTTAGCTCAGTTCTGGGCATCTTTGAAATACCTATACAAACTTGTTCCTACATAGTAACTTGCATCTTTGAATGAGAATGTGCTTGCTTACAGCAACGTGGTATATGTTCTGAATGTCCGAATTGGGAATCTGTGTCAAAACTTTGTTAGGAATTATGTGATCCTTACTAGCTGGAAGTAAGGGAGATGGGGCATGAAGTTATTTCTAGGAGTTGGACACATACCAAGTTTAGCTCAGTTCTGGGCATCTTTGAAATACCTATACAAACTTGTTCCTACATAGTAACTTGCATCTTTGAATGAGAATGTGCTTGCTTACAGCAACGTGCTATATGTTCTGATTGCCCGAATTGGGAATCTGTGTCAAAACTTTGTTAGGAATTATGTGATCCTTACTAGCTGGAAGTAAGGGAGATGGGGCATGAAGTTATTTCTAGGAGTTGGACACATACCAAGTTTAGCTCAGTTCTGGGCATCTTTGAAATACCTATACAAACTTGTTCTTACATAGTAACTTGCATCTTTAATGAGAATCTGCTTGCTTACAGCAACGTGCTATATGTTCTGAATGCCCGAATTGGGAATCTGTGTCAAACCTTTGTTAGGAATTATGTGATCCTTACTAGCTGGAAGTAAGGGAGATGGGGCATGAAGTTATTTCTAGGAGTTGGACACATACCAAGTTTAGCTCAGTTCTGGGCATCTTTGAAATACCTATACAAACTTGTTCCTACATAGTAACTTGCAACTTTGAATGAGAATGTGCTTGCTTACAGCAACGTGCTATATGTTCTGAATGCCCGAATTGGGAATCTGTGTCAAAACTTTGTTAGGAATTATGTGATCCTTACTAGCTGGAAGTAAGGGAGATGGGGCATGAAGTTATTTCTAGGAGTTGGACACATACCAAGTTTAGCTCAGTTCTGGGCATCTTTGAAATACCTATACAAACTTGTTCCTACCTAGTAACTTGCATCTTTGAATGAGAATCTGCTTGCTTACAGCAACGTGCTATATGTTCTGAATGCCCGAATTGGGAATCTGTGTCAAAACTTTGTTAGGAATTATGTGATCCTTACTAGCTGGAAGTAAGGGAGATGGGGCATGAAGTTATTTCTAGGAGTTGGACACATACCAAGTTTAGCTCAGTTCTGGGCATCTTTGAAATACCTATACAAACTTGTTCCTACATAGTAACTTGCATCTTTGAATGAGAATGTGCTTGCTTACAGCAACGTGCTATATGTTCTGAATGCCCGAATTGGGAATCTGTGTCAAAACTTTGTTAGGAATTATGTGATCCTTAGTAGCTGGAAGTAAGGGAGATGGGGCATGAAGTTATTTCTAGGAGTTGGACACATACCAAGTTTAGCTCAGTTCTGGGCATCTTTGAAATACCTATACAAACTTGTTCCTACATAGTAACTTGCAACTTTGAATGAAAATGTGCTTGCTTACAGCAACGTGCTATATGTTCTGAATGCCCGAATTGGGAATCTGTGTCAAAACTTTGTTAGGAAATATGTGATCCTTACTAGCTGGAAGTAAGGGAGATGGGGCATGAAGTTATTTCTAGGAGTTGGACACATACCAAGTTTAGCTCAGTTCTGGGCATCTTTGAAATAGCTATACAAACTTGTTCCTACATAGTAACTTGCAACTTTGAATGAGAATGTGCTTGCTTACAGCAACGTGCTATATGTTCTGAATGCCCGAATTGGGAATCTGTGTCAAAACTTTGTTAGGAATTATGTGATCCTTACTAGCTGGAAGTAAGGGAGATGGGGCATGAAGTTATTTCTAGGAGTTGGACACATACAAAGTTTAGCTCAGTTCTGGGCATCTTTGAAATACCTATACAAACTTGTTCCTACATAGTAACTTGCAACTTTGAATGAGAATGTGCTTGCTTACAGCAACGTGCTATATGTTCTGAATGCCCGAATTGGGAATCTGTGTCAAAACTTTGTTAGGAATTATGTGATCCTTACTAGCTGGAAGTAAGGGAGATGGGGCATGAAGTTATTTCTAGGAGTTGGACACATACCAAGTTTAGCTCAGTTCTGGGCATCTTTGAAATACCTATACACACTTGTTCCTACATAGTAACTTGCATCTTTGAATGAGAATGTGCTTGCTTACAGCAACGTGCTATATGTTCTGAATGCCCGAATTGGGAATCTGTGTCAAAACATTGTTAGGAATTATGTGATCCTTACTAGCTGGAAGTAAGGGAGATGGGGCATGAAATTATTTCTAGGAGTTGGACACATACCAAGTTTAGCTCAGTTCTGGGCATCTTTGAAATACCTATACAAACTTGTTCCTACATAGTAACTTGCAACTTTGAATGAGAATGTGCTTGCTTACAGCAACGTGCTATATGTTCTGAATGCCCGAATTGGGAATCTGTGTCAAAACTTTGTTAGGAATTATGTGATCCTTACTAGCTGGAAGTAAGGGAGATGGGGCATGAAGTTATTTCTAGGAGTTGGACACATACCAAGTTTAGCTCAGTTCTGGGCATCTTTGAAATACCTATACAAACTTGTTCCTACCTAGTAACTTGCATCTTTGAATGAGAATCTGCTTGCTTACAGCAACGTGCTATATGTTCTGAATGCCCGAATTGGGAATCTGTGTCAAAACTTTGTTAGGAATTATGTGATCCTTACTAGCTGGAAGTAAGGGAGATGGGGCATGAAGTTATTTCTAGGAGTTGGACACATACCAAGTTTAGCTCAGTTCTGGGCATCTTTGAAATACCTATACAAACTTGTTCCTACCTAGTAACTTGCATCTTTGAATGAGAATGTGCTTGCTTACAGCAACGTGCTATATGTTCTGAATGCCCGAATTGGGAATCTGTGTCAAAACTTTGTTAGGAATTATGTGATCCTTACTAGCTGGAAGTAAGGGAGATGGGGCATGAAGTTATTTCTAGGAGTTGGACACATACCAAGTTTAGCTCAGTTCTGGGCATCTTTGAAATACCTATACAAACTTGTTCCTACCTAGTAACTTGCATTTTTGAATGAGAATGTGCTTGCTTACAGCAACGTGCTATATGTTCTGAATGCCCGAATTGGGAATCTGTGTCAAAACTTTGTTAGGAATTATGTGATCCTTACTAGCTGGAAGTAAGGGAGATGGGGCATGAAGTTATTTCTAGGAGTTGGACACATACCAAGTTTAGCTCAGTTCTGGGCATCTTTGAAATACCTATACAAACTTTTTCCTACCTAGTAACTTGCATCTTTGAATGAGAATGTGCTTGCTTACAGCAACGTGCTATATGTTCTGAATGCCCGAATTGGGAATCTGTGTCAAAACTTTGTTAGGAATTATGTGATCCTTACTAGCTGGAAGTAAGGGAGATGGGGCATGAAGTTATTTCTAGGAGTTGGACACATACCAAGTTTAGCTCAGTTCTGGGCATCTTTGAAATACCTATACAAACTAGTTCCTACATAGTAACTTGCATCTTTGAATGAGAATCTGCTTGCTTACAGCAACGTGCTATATGTTCTGAATGCCCGAATTGGGAATCTGTGTCAAAACTTTGTTAGGAATTATGTGATCCTTACTAGCTGGAAGTAAGGGAGATGGGGCATGAAGTTATTTCTAGGAGTTGGACACATACCAAGTTTAGCTCAGTTCTGGGCATCTTTGAAATACCTATACAAACTTGTACCTACATAGTAACTTGCATCTTTGAATGAGAATGTGCTTGCTTACAGCAACGTGCTATATGTTCTGAATGCCCGAATTGGGAATCTGTGTCAAAACTTTGTTAGGAATTATGTGATCCTTACTAGCTGGAAGTAAGGGAGATGGGGCATGAAGTTATTTCTAGGAGTTGGACACATACCAAGTTTAGCTCAGTTCTGAGCATCTTTGAAATACCTATACAAACTTGTTCCTACATAGTAACTTGCAACTTTGTATGAGAATCTGCTTGCTTACAGCAACGTGCTATATGTTCTGAATGCCCGAATTGGGAATCTGTGTCAAAACTTTGTTAGGAATTATGTGATCCTTACTAGCTGGAAGTAAGGGAGATGGGGCATGAAGTTATTTCTAGGAGTTGGACACATACCAAGTTTAGCTCAGTTCTGGGCATCTTTGAAATACCTATACAAACTTGTTCCTACCTAGTAACTTGCATCTTTGAATGAGAATGTGCTTGCTTACAGCAACGTGCTATATGTTCTGAATGCCCGAATTGGGAATCTGTGTCAAAACTTTGTTAGGAATTATGTGATCCTTACTAGCTGGAAGTAAGGGAGATGGGCCATGAAGTTATTTCTAGGAGTTGGACACATACCAAGTTTAGCTCAGTTCTGGGCATCTTTGAAATACCTATACAAACTTGTTCCTACATAGTAACTTGCATCTTTGAATGAGAATGTGCTTGCTTACAGCAACGTGCTATATGTTCTGATTGCCCGAATTGGCAATCTGTGTCAAAACTTTGTTAGGAATTATGTGATCCTTACTAGCTGGAAGTAAGGGAGATGGGGCATGAAGTTATTTCTAGGAGTTGGACACATACCAAGTTTAGCTCAGTTCTGGGCATCTTTGAAATACCTATACAAACTTGTTCTTACATAGTAACTTGCATCTTTAATGAGAATCTGCTTGCTTACAGCAACGTGCTATATGTTCTGAATGCCCGAATTGGGAATCTGTGTCAAAACTTTGTTAGGAATTATGTGATCCTTACTAGCTGGAAGTAAGGGAGATGGGGCATGAAGTTATTTCTAGGAGTTGGACACATACCAAGTTTAGCTCAGTTCTGGGCATCTTTGAAATACCTATACAAACTTGTTCATACATAGTAACTTGCAACTTTGAATGAAAATGTGCTTGCTTACAGCAACGTGCTATATGTTCTGAATGCCCGAATTGGGAATCTGTGTCAAAACTTTGTTAGGAATTATGTGATCCTTACTAGCTGGAAGTAAGGGAGATGGGGCATGAAGTTATTTCTAGGAGTTGGACACATACCAAGTTTAGCTCAGTTCTGGGCATCTTTGAAATACCTATACAAAGTTGTTCCTACATAGAAACTTGCATCTTTGAATGAGAATGTGCTTGCTTACAGCAACGTGCTATATGTTCTGAATGCCCGAATTGGCAATCTGTGTCAAATCTTTGTTAGGAATTATGTGATCCTTACTAGCTGGAAGTAAGGGAGATGGGGCATGAAGTTATTTCTAGGAGTTGGACACATACCAAGTTTAGCTCAGTTCTGGGCATCTTTGAAATACCTATACAAACTTGTTCCTACATAGTAACTTGCAACTTTGAATGAAAATGTGCTTGCTTACAGCAACGTGCTATATGTTCTGAATGCCCGAATTGGGAATGTGTGTCAAAACTTTGTTAGGAGTTATGTGATCCTTACTAGCTGGAAGTAAGGGAGATGGGGCATGAAGTTATTTCTAGGAGTTGGACACATACCAAGTTTAGCTCAGTTCTGGGCATCTTTGAAATACCTATACAAACTGGTTCCTACATAGTAACTTGCAACTTTGAATGAAAATGTGCTTGCTTACAGCAACGTGCTATATGTTCTGAATGCCCGAATTGGGAATCTGTGTCAAAACTTTGTTAGGAATTATGTGATCCTTACTAGCTGGAAGTAAGGGAGATGGGGCATGAAGTTATTTCTAGGAGTTGGACACATACCAAGTTTAGCTCAGTTCTGGGCATCTTTGAAATACCTATACAAACTTGTTCCTACATAGTAACTTGCATCTTTGAATGAGAATCTGCTTGCTTACAGCAACGTGCTATATGTTCTGAATGCCCGAATTGGGAATCTGTGTCAAAACTTTGTTAGGAATTATGTGATCCTTACTAGCTGGAAGTAAGGGAGATGGGGCATGAAGTTATTTCTAGGAGTTGGACACATACCAAGTTTAGCTCAGTTCTGGGCATCTTTGAAATACCTATACAAACTTGTTCCTACATAGTAACTTGCAACTTTGAATGAAAATGTGCTTGCTTACAGCAACGTGCTATATGTTCTGAATGCCCGAATTGGGAATCTGTGTCAAAACTTTGTTAGGAATTATGTGATCCTTACTAGCTGGAAGTAAGGGAGATGGGGCATGAAGTTATTTCTAGGAGTTGGACACATACCAAGTTTAGCTCAGTTCTGGGCATCTTTGAAATACCTATACAAACTTGTTCCTACATAGTAACTTGCAACTTTGAATGAGAATGTGCTTTCTTACAGCAACGTGCTATATGTTCTGAATGCCCGAATTGGGAATCTGTGTCAAAACTTTGTTAGGAATTATGTGATCCTTACTAGCTGGAAGTAAGGGAGATGGGGCATGAAGTTATTTCTAGGAGTTGGACACATACCAAGTTTAGCTCAGTTCTGGGCATCTTTGAAATACCTATGCAAACTTGTTCCTAAATAGTAACTTGCAACTTTGAATGAGAATGTGCTTGCTTGCAGCAACGTGCTATATGTTCTGAATGCCCGAATAGGGAATCTGTGTCAAAACTTTGTTAGGAATTATGTGATCCTTACTAGCTGGAAGTAAGGGAGATGGGGCATGAAGTTATTTCTAGGAGTTGGACACATACCAAGTTTAGCTCAGTTCTGGGCATCTTTGAAATACCTATACAAACTTGTTCCTACATACTAACTTGCAACTTTGAATGAGAATGTGCTTGCTTACAGCAACGTGCTATATGTTCTGAATGCCCGAATTGGGAATCTGTGTCAAAACTTTGTTAGGAATTATGTGATCCTTACTAGCTGGAAGTAAGGGAGATGGGGCATGAAGTTATTTCTAGGAGTTGGACACATACCAAGTTTAGCTCAGTTCTGGGCATCTTTGAAATACCTATACAAACTTGTACCTACATAGTAACTTGCATCTTTGAATGAGAATGTGCTTGCTTACAGCAACGTGCTATATGTTCTGAATGCCCGAATTGGGAATCTGTGTCAAAACTTTGTTAGGAATTATGTGATCCTTACTAGCTGGAAGTAAGGGAGAAGGGGCATGAAGTTATTTCTAGGAGTTGGACACATACCAAGTTTAGCTCAGTTCTGGGCATCTTTGAAATACCTATACAAACTTGTTCCTACCTAGTAACTTGCATCTTTGAATGAGAATGTGCTTGCTTACAGCAACGTGCTATATGTTCTGAATGCCCGAATTGGGAATCTGTGTCAAAACTTTGTTAGGAATTATGTGATCCTTACTAGCTGGAAGTAAGGGAGATGGGGCATGAAGTTATTTCTAGGAGTTGGACACATACCAAGATTAGCTCAGTTCTGGGCATCTTTGAAATACCTATACAAACTTTTTCCTACCTAGTAACTTGCATCTTTGAATGAGAATGTGCTTGCTTACAGCAACGTGCTATATGTTCTGAATGCCCGAATTGGGAATCTGTGTCAAAACTTTGTTAGGAATTATGTGATCCTTACTAGCTGGAAGTAAGGGAGATGGGGCATGAAGTTATTTCTAGGAGTTGGACACATACCAAGTTTAGCTCAGTTCTGGGCATCTTTGATATACCTATACAAACTTGTTCCTACATAGTAACTTGCAACTTTGAATGAAAATGTGCTTGCTTACAGCAACGTGCTATATGTTCTGAATGCCCGAATTGGGAATCTGTGTCAAAACTTTGTTAGGAAATATGTGATCCTTACTAGCTGGATGTAAGGGAGATGGGGCATGAAGTTATTTCTAGGAGTTGGACACATACCAAGTTTAGCTCAGTTCTGGGCATCTTTGAAATAGCTATACAAACTTGTTCCTACATAGTAACTTGCATCTTTGAATGAGAATCTGCTTGCTTACAGCAACGTGCTATATGTTCTGAATGCCCGAATTGGGAATCTGTGTCAAAACTTTGTTAGGAATTATGTGATCCTTACTAGCTGGAAGTAAGGGAGATGGGGCATGAAGTTATTTCTAGGAGTTGGACACATACCAAGTTTAGCTCAGTTCTGGGCATCTTTGAAATACCTATACAAACTTGTTCCTACATAGTAACTTGCAACTTTGAATGAGAATGTGCTTGCTTACAGCAACGTGCTATATGTTCTGAATGCCCGAATTGGGAATCTGTGTCAAAACTTTGTTAGGAATTATGTGATCCTTACTAGCTGGAAGTAAGGGAGATGGAGCATGAAGTTATTTCTAGGAGTTGGACACATACCAAGTTTAGCTCAGTTCTGGGCATCTTTGAAATACCTATACACACTTGTTCCTACATAGTAACTTGCATCTTTGAATGAGAATGTGCTTGCTTACAGCAACGTGCTATATGTTCTGAATGCCCGAATTGGGAATCTGTGTCAAAACATTGTTAGGAATTATGTGATCCTTACTAGCTGGAAGTAAGGGAGATGGGGCATGAAGTTATTTCTAGGAGTTGGACACATACCAAGTTTAGCTCAGTTCTGGGCATCTTTGAAATACCTATACAAACTTGTTCCTACATAGTAACTTGCAATTTTGAATGAGAATGTGCTTGCTTGCAGCAACGTGCTATATGTTCTGAATGCCCGAATTGGGAATCTGTGTCAAAACTTTGTTAGGAATTATGTGATCCTTACTAGCTGGAAGTAAGGGAGATGGCCCATGAAGTTGTTTCTAGGCGTTGGACACATACCAAGTTTAGCTCAGTTCTGGGCATCTTTGAAATACCTATGCAAACTTGTTCCTACATAGTAACTTGCATCTTTGAATGAGAATGTGCTTGCTTACAGCAACGTGCTATATGTTCTGAATGCCCGAATTGGCAATCTGTGTCAAAACTTTGTTAGGAATTATGTGATCCTTACTAGCTGGAAGTAAGGGAGATGGGGCATGAAGTTATTTCTAGGAGTTGGACACATACCAAGTTTAGCTCAGTTCTGGGCATCTTTGAAATACCTATACAAACTTGTTCTTACATAGTAACTTGCATCTTTAATGAGAATCTGCTTGCTTACAGCAACGTGCTATATGTTCTGAATGCCCGAATTGGGAATCTGTGTCAAAACTTTGTTAGAAATTATGTGAGCCTTACTAGCTGGAAGTAAGGGAGATGGGGCATGAAGTTATTTCTAGGAGTTGGACACATACCAAGTTTAGCTCAGTTCTGGGCATCTTTGAAATACCTATACAAACTTGTTCCTACATAGTAACTTGCAACTTTGAATGAGAATGTGCTTGCTTACAGCAACGTGCTATATGTTCTGAATGCCCGAATTGGGAATCTGTGTCAAAACTTTGTTAGGAATTATGTGATCCTTACTAGCTGGAAGTAAGGGAGATGGGGCATGAAGTTATTTCTAGGAGTTGGACACATATCAAGTTTAGCTCAGTTCTGGGCATCTTTGAAATACCTATACAAACTTGTTCCTACATAGTAACTTGCATCTTTGAATGAGAATCTGCTTGCTTACAGCAACGTGCTATATGTTCTGAATGCCCGAATTGGGAATCTGTGTCAAAACTTTGTTAGGAATTATGTGATCTTTACTAGCTGAAAGTAAGGGAGATGGGGCATGAAGTTATTTCTAGGAGTTGGACACATACCAAGTTTAGCTCAGTTCTGGGCATCTTTGAAATACCTATACAAACTTGTTCCTACATAGTAACTTGCAACTTTGAATGAGAATGTGCTTGCTTACAGCAACGTGCTATATGTTCTGAATGCCCGAATTGGGAATCTGTGTCAAAACTTTTTTAGGAATTATGTGATCCTTACTAGCTGGAAGTAAGGGAGATGGGGCATGAAGTTATTTCTAGGAGTTGGACACATACCAAGTTTAGCTCAGTTCTGGGCATCTTTGAAATACCTATACAAACTTGTTCCTACATAGAAACTTGCATCTTTGAATGAGAATGTGCTTGCTTACAGCAACGTGCTATATGTTCTGAATGCCCGAATTGGGAATCTGTGTCAAATCTTTGTTAGGAATTATGTGATCCTTACTAGCTGGAAGTAAGGGAGATGGGGCATGAAGTTATTTCTAGGAGTTGGACACATACCAAGTTTAGCTCAGTTCTGGGCATCTTTGAAATACCTATACAAACTTGTTCTTACATAGTAACTTGCATCTTTAATGAGAATCTGCTTGCTTACAGCAACGTGCTATATGTTCTGAATGCCCGAATTGGGAATCTGTGTCAAAACTTTGTTAGGAATTATGTGATCCTTACTAGCTGGAAGTAAGGGAGATGGGGCATGAAGTTATTTCTAGGAGTTGGACACATACCAAGTTTAGCTCAGTTCTGGGCATCTTTGAAATACCTATACAAACTTGTTCCTACATAGTAACTTGCAACTTTGAATGAAAATGTGCTTGCTTACAGCAACGTGCTATATGTTCTGAATGCCCGAATTGGGAATCTATGTCAAAACTTTGTTAGGAATTATGTGATCCTTACTAGCTGGAAGTAAGGGAGATGGGGCATGAAGTTATTTCTAGGAGTTGGACACATACCAAGTTTAGCTCAGTTCTGGGCATCTTTGAAATACCTATACAAACTTGTTCCTACATAGAAACTTGCATCTTTGAATGAGAATGTGCTTGCTTACAGCAACGTGCTATATGTTCTGAATGCCCGAATTGGCAATCTGTGTCAAATCTTTGTTAGGAATTATGTGATCCTTACTAGCTGGAAGTAAGGGAGATGGGGCATGAAGTTATTTCTAGGAGTTGGACACATACCAAGTTTAGCTCAGTTC
This sequence comes from Diceros bicornis minor, assembly GCF_020826845.1. NCBI lineage: Eukaryota > Metazoa > Chordata > Mammalia > Perissodactyla > Rhinocerotidae > Diceros > Diceros bicornis. Next base: position 111,988 of record NW_026691122.1, on the reverse strand, counting down.
TGGGCATCTTTGAAATACCTATACAAACTTGTTCCTACATAGTAACTTGCAACTTTGAATGAAAATGTGCTTGCTTACAGCAACGTGCTATATGTTCTGAATGCCCGAATTGGGAATCTGTGTCAAAACTTTGTTAGGAATTATGTGATCCTTACTAGCTGGAAGTAAGGGAGATGGGGCATGAAGTTATTTCTAGGAGTTGGACACATACCAAGTTTAGCTCAGTTCTGGGCATCTTTGAAATACCTATACAAACTTGTTCCTACATAGTAACTTGCAACTTTGAATGAAAATGTGCTTGCTTACAGCAACGTGCTATATGTTCTGAATGCCCGAATTGGGAATCTGTGTCAAAACTTTGTTAGGAATTATGTGATCCTTACTAGCTGGAAGTAAGGGAGATGGGGCATGAAGTTATTTCTAGGAGTTGGACACATACCAAGTTTAGCTCAGTTCTGGGCATCTTTGAAATACCTATACAAACTTGTTCCTACATAGTAACTTGCATCTTTGAATGAGAATCTGCTTGCTTACAGCAACGTGCTATATGTTCTGAATGCCCGAATTGGGAATCTGTGTCAAAACTTTGTTAGGAATTATGTGATCCTTACTAGCTGGAAGTAAGGGAGATGGGGCATGAAGTTATTTCTAGGAGTTGGACACATACCAAGTTTAGCTCAGTTCTGGGCATCTTTGAAATACCTATACAAACTTGTTCCTACATAGTAACTTGCAACTTTGAATGAAAATGTGCTTGCTTACAGCAACGTGCTATATGTTCTGAATGCCCGAATTGGGAATCTGTGTCAAAACTTTGTTAGGAATTATGTGATCCTTACTAGCTGGAAGTAAGGGAGATGGGGCATGAAGTTATTTCTAGGAGTTGGACACATACCAAGTTTAGCTCAGTTCTGGGCATCTTTGAAATACCTATACAAACTTGTTCCTACATAGTAACTTGCAACTTTGAATGAGAATGTGCTTGCTTACAGCAACGTGCTATATGTTCTGAATGCCCGAATTGGGAATCTGTGTCAAAACTTTGTTAGGAATTATGTGATCCTTACTAGCTGGAAGTAAGGGAGATGGGGCATGAAGTTATTTCTAGGAGTTGGACACATACCAAGTTTAGCTCAGTTCTGGGCATCTTTGAAATACCTATGCAAACTTGTTCCTAAATAGTAACTTGCAACTTTGAATGAGAATGTGCTTGCTTGCAGCAACGTGCTATATGTTCTGAATGCCCGAATAGGGAATCTGTGTCAAAACTTTGTTAGGAATTATGTGATCCTTACTAGCTGGAAGTAAGGGAGATGGGGCATGAAGTTATTTCTAGGAGTTGGACACATACCAAGTTTAGCTCAGTTCTGGGCATCTTTGAAATACCTATACAAACTTGTTCCTACATAGTAACTTGCAACTTTGAATGAGAATGTGCTTGCTTACAGCAACGTGCTATATGTTCTGAATGCCCGAATTGGGAATCTGTGTCAAAACTTTGTTAGGAATTATGTGATCCTTACTAGCTGGAAGTAAGGGAGATGGGGCATGAAGTTATTTCTAGGAGTTGGACACATACCGAGTTTAGCTCAGTTCTGGGCATCTTTGAAATACCTATACAAACTTGTTCCTGCATAGTAACTTGCAACTTTGAATGAGAATGTGCTTGCTTACAGCAACGTGCTATATGTTCTGAATGCCCGAATTGGGAATCTGTGTCAAATCTTTGTTAGGAATTATGTGATCCTTACTAGCTGGAAGTAAGGGAGATGGGGCATGAAGTTATTTCTAGGAGTTGGACACATACCAAGTTTAGCTCAGTTCTGGGCATCTTTGAAATACCTATACAAACTTGTACCTACATAGTAACTTGCATCTTTGAATGAGAATGTGCTTGCTTACAGCAACGTGCTATATGTTCTGAATGCCCGAATTGGGAATCTGTGTCAAAACTTTGTTAGGAATTATGTGATCCTTACTAGCTGGAAGTAAGGGAGATGGGGCATGAAGTTATTTCTTGGAGTTGGACACATACCAAGTTTAGCTCAGTTCTGGGCATCTTTGAAATACCTATACAAACTTGTTCCTACCTAGTAACTTGCATCTTTGAATGAGAATGTGCTTGCTTACAGCAACGTGCTATATGTTCTGAATGCCCGAATTGGGAATCTGTGTCAAAACTTTGTTAGGAATTATGTGATCCTTACTAGCTGGAAGTAAGGGAGATGGGGCATGAAGTTATTTCTAGGAGTTGGACACATACCAAGTTTAGCTCAGTTCTGGGCATCTTTGAAATACCTATACAAACTTGTTCCTACATAGTAACTTGCAACTTTGAATGAAAATGTGCTTGCTTACAGCAACGTGCTATATGTTCTGAATGCCCGAATTGGGAATCTGTGTCAAAACTTTGTTAGGAAATATGTGATCCTTACTAGCTGGATGTAAGGGAGATGGGGCATGAAGTTATTTCTAGGAGTTGGACACATACCAAGTTTAGCTCAGTTCTGGGCATCTTTGAAATAGCTATACAAACATGTTCCTACATAGTAACTTGCATCTTTGAATGAGAATCTGCTTGCTTACAGCAACGTGCTATATGTTCTGAATGCCCGAATTGGGAATCTGTGTCAAAACTTTGTTAGGAATTATGTGATCCTTACTAGCTGGAAGTAAGTGAGATGGGGCATGAAGTTATTTCTAGGAGTTGGACACATACCAAGTTTAGCTCAGTTCTGGGCATCTTTGAAATACCTATACAAACTTGTTCCTACATAGTAACTTGCAACTTTGAATGAGAATGTGCTTGCTTACAGCAACGTGCTATATGTTCTGAATGCCCGAATTGGGAATCTGTGTCAAAACTTTGTTAGGAATTATGTGATCCTTACTAGCTGGAAGTAAGGGAGATGGAGCATGAAGTTATTTCTAGGAGTTGGACACATACCAAGTTTAGCTCAGTTCTGGGCATCTTTGAAATACCTATACACACTTGTTCCTACATAGTAACTTGCATCTTTGAATGAGAATGTGCTTGCTTACAGCAACGTGCTATATGTTCTGAATGCCCGAATTGGGAATCTGTGTCAAAACATTGTTAGGAATTATGTGATCCTTACTAGCTGGAAGTAAGGGAGATGGGGCATGAAGTTATTTCTAGGAGTTGGACACATACCAAGTTTAGCTCAGTTCTGGGCATCTTTGAAATACCTATACAAACTTGTTCCTACATAGTAACTTGCAACTTTGAATGAGAATGTGCTTGCTTACAGCAACGTGCTATATGTTCTGAATGCCCGAATTGGGAATCTGTGTCAAAACTTTGTTAGGAATTATGTGATCCTTACTAGCTGGAAGTAAGGGAGATGGGCCATGAAGTTATTTCTAGGAGTTGGACACATACCAAGTTTAGCTCAGTTCTGGGCATCTTTGAAATACCTATACAAACTTGTTCCTACCTAGTAACTTGCATCTTTGAATGAGAATGTGCTTGCTTACAGCAACGTGCTATATGTTCTGAATGCCCGAATTGGGAATCTGTGTCAAAACTTTGTTAGGAATTATGTGATCCTTACTAGCTGGAAGTAAGGGAGATGGGGCATGAAGTTATTTCTAGGAGTTGGACACATACCAAGTTTAGCTCAGTTCTGGGCATCTTTGAAATACCTATACAAACTTGTTCCTACCTAGTAACTTGCATCTTTGAATGAGAATGTGCTTGCTTACAGCAACGTGCTATATGTTCTGAATGCCCGAATTGGGAATCTGTGTCAAAACTTTGTTAGGAATTATGTGATCCTTACTAGCTGGAAGTAAGGGAGATGGGGAATGAAGTTATTTCTAGGAGTTGGACACATACCAAGTTTAGCTCAGTTCTGGGCATCTTTGAAATACCTATACAAACTTGTTCCTACATAGTAACTTGCATCTTTGAATGAGAATGTGCTTGCTTGCAGCAACGTGCTATATGTTCTGATTGCCCGAATTGGCAATCTGTGTCAAAACTTTGTTAGGAATTATGTGATCCTTACTAGCTGGAAGTAAGGGAGATGGGGCATGAAGTTATTTCTAGGAGTTGGACACATACCAAGTTTAGCTCAGTTCTGGGCATCTTTGAAATACCTATACAAACTTGTTCTTACATAGTAACTTGCATCTTTAATCAGAATCTGCTTGCTTAAAGCAACGTGCTATATGCTCTGAATGCCCGAATTGGGAATCTGTGTCAAAACTTTGTTAGGAATTATGTGATCCTTACTAGCTGGAAGTAAGGGAGATGGGGCATGAAGTTATTTCTAGGAGTTGGACACATACCAAGTTTAGCTCAGTTCTGGGCATCTTTGAAATACCTATGCAAACTTGTTCCTAAATAGTAACTTGCAACATTGAATGAGAATGTGCTTGCTTGCAGCAACGTGCTATATGTTCTGAATGCCCGAATAGGGAATCTGTGTCAAAACTTTGTTAGGAATTATGTGATCCTTACTAGCTGGAAGTAAGGGAGATGGGGCATGAAGTTATTTCTAGGATTTGGACACATACCAAGTTTAGCTCAGTTCTGGGCATCTTTGAAATACCTATACAAACTTGTTCCTACATAGTAACTTGCATCTTTGAATGAGAATGTGCTTACTTGCAGCAACGTGCTATATGTTCTGAATGCCCGAATAGGGAATCTGTGTCAAAACTTTGTTAGGAATTATGTGATCCTTACTAGCTGGAAGTAAGGGAGATGGGGCATGAAGTTATTTCTAGGAGTTGGACACATACCAAGTTTAGCTCAGTTCTGGGCATCTTTGAAATACCTATACAAACTTGTTCCTACATAGTAACTTGCATCTTTGAATGAGAATCTGCTTGCTTACAGCAACGTGCTATATGTTCTGAATGCCCGAATTGGGAATCTGTGTCAAATCTTTGTTAGGAATTATGTGATCCTTACTAGCTGGAAGTAAGGGAGATGGGGCATGAAGTTATTTCTAGGAGTTGGACACATACCAAGTTTAGCTCAGTTCTGGGCATCTTTGAAATACCTATACAAACTTGTTCCTACATAGTAACTTGCAACTTTGAATGAAAATGTGCTTGCTTGCAGCAACGTGCTATATGTTCTGAATGCCCGAATTGGGAATCTGTGTCAAAACTTTGTTAGGAATTATGTGATCCTTACTAGCTGGAAGTAAGGGAGATGGGGCATGAAGTTATTTCTAGGAGTTGGACACACACCAAGTTTAGCTCAGTTCTGGGCATCTTTGAAATACCTATACAAACTTGTTCCTACATAGAAACTTGCATCTTTGAATGAGAATGTGCTTGCTTACAGCAACGTGCTATATGTTCTGAATGCCCGAATTGGGAATCTGTGTCAAAACTTTGTTAGGAATTATGTGATCCTTACTAGCTGGAAGTAAGGGAGATGGGGCATGAAGTTATTTCTAGGAGTTGGACACATACCAAGTTTAGCTCAGTTCTGGGCATCTTTGAAATACCTATACAAACTTGTTCCTACATAGAAACTTGCATCTTTGAATGAGAATGTGCTTGCTTACAGCAACGTGCTATATGTTCTGAATGCCCGAATTGGGAATCTGTGTCAAAACTTTGTTAGGAATTATGTGATCCTTACTAGCTGGAAGTAAGGGAGATGGGGCATGAAGTTATTTCTAGGAGTTGGACACATACCAAGTTTAGCTCAGTTCTGGGCATCTTTGAAATACCTATACAAACTTGTTCCTACATAGTAACTTGCAACTTTGAATGAGAATTTGCTTGCTTACAGCAACGTGCTATATGTTCTGAATGCCCGAATTGGGAATCTGTGTCAAAACTTTGTTAGGAATTATGTGATCCTTACTAGCTGGAAGTAAGGGAGATGGGGCATGAAGTTATTTCTAGGAGTTGGACACATACCAAGTTTAGCTCAGTTCTGGGCATCTTTGAAATACCTATACAAACTTGTTCCTACATAGTAACTTGCAACTTTGAATGAGAATGTGCTTGCTTACAGCAACGTGCTATATGTTCTGAATGCCCGAATTGGGAATCTGTGTCAAAACTTTGTTAGGAATTATGTGATCCTTACTAGCTGGAAGTAAGGGAGATGGGGCATGAAGTTATTTCTAGGAGTTGGACACATACCAAGTTTAGCTCAGTTCTGGGCATCTTTGAAATACCTATGCAAACTGGTTCCTACATAGTAACTTGCAACTTTGAATGAGAATGTGCTTGCTTACAGCAACGTGCTATATGTTCTAAATGCCCGAATAGGGAATCTGTGTCAAAACTTTGTTAGGAATTATGTGATCCTTACTAGCTGGAAGTAAGGGAGATGGGGCATGAAGTTATTTCCAGGAGTTGGACACATACCAAGTTTAGCTCAGTTCTAGGCATCTTTGAAATACCTATGCAAAATTGTTCCTAAATAGTAACTTGCAACTTTGAATGAGAATGTGCTTGCTTGCAGCAACGTGCTATATGTTCTGAATGCCCGAATAGGGAATCTGTGTCAAAACTTTGTTAGCAATTATGTGATCCTTACTAGCTGGAAGTAAGGGAGATGGGGCATGAAGTTATTTCTAGGAGTTGGACACATACCAAGTTTAGCTCAGTTCTGGGCATCTTTGAAATACCTATACAAACTTGTTCCTACATAGCAACTTGCAACTTTGAATGAGAATGTGCTTGCTTACAGCAACGTGCTATATGTTCTGAATGCCCGAATTGGGAATCTGTGTCAAAACTTTGTTAGGAATTATGTGATCCTTACTAGCTGGAAGTAAGGGAGATGGGGCATGAAGTTATTTCTAGGAGTTGGACACATACCAAGTTTAGCTCAGTTCTGGGCATCTTTGAAATACCTATACAAACTTGTTCCTACATAGTAACTTGCAACTTTGAATGAGAATGTGCTTGCTTGCAGCAACGTGCTATATGTTCTGAATGCCCGAATAGGGAATCTGTGTCAAATCTTTGTTAGGAATTATGTGATCCTTACTAGCTGGAAGTAAGGGAGATGGGGCATGAAGTTATTTCTAGGAGTTGGACACATACCAAGTTTAGCTCAGTTCTGGGCATCTTTGAAATACCTATACAAACTTGTTCCTACATAGTAACTTGCATCTTTGAATGAGAATGTGCTTGCTTACGGCAATGTGCTATATGTTCTGAATGCCCGAATAGGGAATCTGTGTCAAAACTTTGTTAGGAATTATGTGATCCTTACTAGCTGGAAGTAAGGGAGATGGGGCATGAAGTTATTTCTAGGAGTTGGACACATACCAAGTTTAGCTCAGTTCTGGGCATCTTTGAAATACCTATACACACTTGTTCCTACATAGTAACTTGCATCTTTGAATGAGAATGTGCTTGCTTACAGCAACGTGCTATATGTTCTGAATGCCCGAATTGGGAATCTGTGTCAAAACATTGTTAGGAATTATGTGATCCTTACTAGCTGGAAGTAAGGGAGATGGGGCATGAAGTTATTTCTAGGAGTTGGACACATACCAAGTTTAGCTCAGTTCTGGGCATCTTTGAAATACCTATACAAACTTGTTCCTACATAGTAACTTGCAACTTTGAATGAGAATGTGCTTGCTTACAGCAACGTGCTATATGTTCTGAATGCCCGAATTGGGCATCTGTGTCAAAACTTTGTTAGGAATTATGTGATCCTTACTAGCTGGAAGTAAGGGAGATGGGCCATGAAGTTATTTCTAGGAGTTGGACACATACCAAGTTTAGCTCAGTTCTGGGCATCTTTGAAATACCTATACAAACTTGTTCCTACATAGAAACTTGCATCTTTGAATGACAATGTGCTTGCTTACAGCAACGTGCTATATGTTCTGAATGCCCGAATTGGGAATCTGTGTCAAATCTTTGTTAGGAATTATGTTATCCTTACTAGCTGGAAGTAAGGGAGATGGGGCATGAAGTTATTTCTAGGAGTTGGACACATACCAAGTTTAGCTCAGTTCTGGGCATCTTTGAAATACCTATACAAACTTGTTCCTACATAGTAACTTGCAACTTTGAATGAAAATGTGCTTGCTTACAGCAACGTGCTATATGTTCTGAATGCCCGAATTGGGAATCTGTGTCAAAACTTTGTTAGGAATTATGTGATCCTTACTAGCTGGAAGTAAGGGAGATGGGGCATGAAGTTATTTCTAGGAGTTGGACACATACCAAGTTTAGCTCAGTTCTGGGCATCTTTGAAATACCTATACAAACTTGTTCCTACATAGTAACTTGCATCTTTGAATGAGAATCTGCTTGCTTACAGCAACGTGCTATATGTTCTGAATGCCCGAATTGGGAATCTGTGTCAAAACTTTGTTAGGAATTATGTGATCCTTACTAGCTGGAAGTAAGGGAGATGGGGCATGAAGTTATTTCTAGGAGTTGGACACATACCAAGTTTAGCTCAGTTCTGGGCATCTTTGAAATACCTATACAAACTTGTTCCTACATAGAAACTTGCATCTTTGAATGAGAATGTGCTTGCTTACAGCAACGTGCTATATGTTCTGAATGCCCGAATTGGGAATCTGTGTCAAAACTTTGTTAGGAATTATGTGATCCTTACTAGCTGGAAGTAAGGGAGATGGGGCATGAAGTTATTTCTAGGAGTTGGACACATACCAAGTTTAGCTCAGTTCTGGGCATCTTTGAAATACCTATACAAACTTGTTCCTACATAGTAACTTGCAACTTTGAATGAAAATGTGCTTGCTTACAGCAACGTGCTATATGTTCTGAATGCCCGAATTGGGAATCTGTGTCAAAACTTTGTTAGGAATTATGTGATCCTTACTAGCTGGAAGTAAGGGAGATGGGGCATGAAGTTATTTCTAGGAGTTGGACACATACCAAGTTTAGCTCAGTTCTGGGCATCTTTGAAATACCTATACAAACTTGTTCCTACATAGAAACTTGCATCTTTGAATGAGAATGTGCTTGCTTACAGCAACGTGCTATATGTTCTGAATGCCCGAATTGGGAATCTGTGTCAAAACTTTGTTAGGAATTATGTGATCCTTACTAGCTGGAAGTAAGGGAGATGGGGCATGAAGTTATTTCTAGGAGTTGGACACATACCAAGTTTAGCTCAGTTCTGGGCATCTTTGAAATACCTATACAAACTTGTTCCTACATAGTAACTTGCAACTTTGAATGAAAATGTGCTTGCTTACAGCAACGTGCTATATGTTCTGAATGCCCGAATTGGGAATCTGTGTCAAAACTTTGTTAGGAATTATGTGATCCTTACTAGCTGGAAGTAAGGGAGATGGGGCATGAAGTTATTTCTAGGAGTTGGACACATACCAAGTTTAGCTCAGTTCTGGGCATCTTTGAAATACCTATACAAACTTGTTCCTACATAGTAACTTGCATCTTTGAATGAGAATCTGCTTGCTTACAGCAACGTGCTATATGTTCTGAATGCCCGAATTGGGAATCTGTGTCAAAACTTTGTTAGGAATTATGTGATCCTTACTACCTGGAAGTAAGGGAGATGGGGCATGAAGTTATTTCTAGGAGTTGGACACATACCAAGTTTAGCTCAGTTCTGGGCATCTTTGAAATACCTATACAAACTTGTTCCTACATAGTAACTTGCAACTTTGAATGAAAATGTGCTTGCTTACAGCAACGTGCTATATGTTCTGAATGCCCGAATTGGGAATCTGTGTCAAAACTTTGTTAGGAATTATGTGATCCTTACTAGCTGGAAGTAAGGGAGATGGGGCATGAAGTTATTTCTAGGAGTTGGACACATACCAAGTTTAGCTCAGTTCTGGGCATCTTTGAAATACCTATACAAACTTGTTCCTACATAGTAACTTGCAACTTTGAATGAGAATCTGCTTGCTTACAGCAACGTGCTATATGTTCTGAATGCCCGAATTGGGAATCTGTGTCAAAACTTTGTTAGGAATTATGTGATCCTTACTAGCTGGAAGTAAGGGAGATGGGGCATGAAGTTATTTCTAGGAGTTGGACACATACCAAGTTTAGCTCAGTTCTGGGCATCTTTGAAATACCTATGCAAACTTGTTCCTACATAGTAACTTGCAACTTTGAATGAAAATGTGCTTGCTTGCAGCAACGTGCTATATGTTCTGAATGCCCGAATAGGGAATCTGTGTCAAAACTTTGTTAGGAATTATGTGATCCTTACTAGCTGGAAGTAAGGGAGATGGGGCATGAAGTTATTTCTAGGAGTTGGACACATACCAAGTTTAGCTCAGTTCTGGGCATCTTTGAAATACCTATACAAACTTGTTCCTACATAGTAACTTGCAACTTTGAATGAAAATGTGCTTGCTTGCAGCAACGTGCTATATGTTCTGAATGCCCGAATATGGAATCTGTGTCAAAACTTTGTTAGGAATTATGTGATCCTTACTAGCTGGAAGTAAGGGAGATGGGGCATGAAGTTGTTTCTAGGAGTTGGACACATACCAAGTTTAGCTCAGTTCTGGGCATCTTTGAAATACCTATACAAACTTGTTCCTACATAGTAACTTGCATCTTTGAATGAGAATGTGCTTGCTTACAGCAACGTGCTATATGTTCTGAATGCCCGAATTGGCAATCTGTGTCAAAACTTTGTTAGGAATTATGTGATCCTTACTAGCTGGAAGTAAGGGAGATGGGGCATGAAGTTATTTCTAGGAGTTGGACACATACCAAGTTTAGCTCAGTTCTGGGCATCTTTGAAATACCTATACAAACTTGTTCCTACATAGTAACTTGCAACTTTGAATGAGAATGTGCTTGCTTACAGCAACGTGCTATATGTTCTGAATGCCCGAATTGGCAATCTGTGTCAAAACTTTGTTAGGAATTATGTGATCCTTACTAGCTGGAAGTAAGGGAGATGGGGCATGAAGTTATGTCTAGGAGTTGGACACATACCAAGTTTAGCTCAGTTCTGGGCATCTTTGAAATACCTATACAAACTTGTTCCTACATAGTAACTTGCAACTTTGAATGAGAATGTGCTTGCTTGCAGCAACGTGCTATATGTTCTGAATGCCCGAATTGGGAATCTGTGTCAAAACTTTGTTAGGAATTATGTGATCCTTACTAGCTGGAAGTAAGGGAGATGGGGCATGAAGTTATTTCTAGGAGTTGGACACATACCAAGTTTAGCTCAGTTCTGGGCATCTTTGAAATACCTATACAAACTTGTTCCTACATAGTAACTTGCATCTTTGAATGAGAATGTGCTTGCTTGCAGCAACGTGCTATATGTTCTGAATGCCCGAATTGGGAATCTGTGTCAAAACTTTGTTAGGAATTATGTGATCCTTACTAGCTGGAAGTAAGGGAGATGGGGCATGAAGTTATTTCTAGGAGTTGGACACATACCAAGTTTAGCTCAGTTCTGGGCATCTTTGAAATACCTATACAAACTGGTTCCTACATAGTAACTTGCATCTTTGAATGAGAATGTGCTTGCTTGCAGCAACGTGCTATATGTTCTGAATGCCCGAATTGGGAATCTGTGTCAAAACTTTGTTAGGAATTATGTGATCCTTACTAGCTGGAAGTAAGGGAGATGGGGCATGAAGTTATTTCTAGGAGTTGGACACATACCAAGTTTAGCTCAGTTCTGGGCATCTTTGAATTACCTATACAAACTTGTTCCTACATAGTAACTTGCATCTTTGAATGAGAATGTGCTTGCTAACAGCAACGTGCTATATGTTCTGAATGCCCGAATTGGGAATCTGTGTCAAAACTTTGTTAGGAATTATGTGATCCTTACTAGCTGGAAGTAAGGGAGATGGGGCATGAAGTTATTTCTAGGAGTTGGACACATACCAAGTTTAGCTCAGTTCTGGGCATCTTTGAAATACCTATACAAACTTGTTCCTACATAGTAACTTGCAACTTTGAATGAAAATGTGCTTGCTAACAGCAACGTGCTATATGTTCTGAATGCCCGAATTGGGAATCTGTGTCAAAACTTTGTTAGGAATTATGTGATCCTTACTAGCTGGAAGTAAGGGAGATGGGGCATGAAGTTATTTCTAGGAGTTGGACACATACCAAGTTTAGCTCAGTTCTGGGCATCTTTGAAATACCTATACAAACTTGTTCCTACATAGTAACTTGCAACTTTGAATGAGAATGTGCTTGCTTGCAGCAACGTGCTATATGTTCTGAATGCCCGAATAGGGAATCTGTGTCAAAACTTTGTTAGGAATTATGTGATCCTTACTAGCTGGAAGTAAGGGAGATGGGGCATGAAGTTATTTCTAGGAGTTGGACACATACCAAGTTTAGCTCAGTTCTGGGCATCTTTGAAATACCTATACAAACTTGTTCCTACATAGTAACTTGCAACTTTGAATGAAAATGTGCTTGCTTACAGCAACGTGCTATATGTTCTGAATGCCCGAATTGGGAATCTGTGTCAAAACTTTGTTAGGAATTATGTGATCCTTACTAGCTGGAAGTAAGGGAGATGGGGCATGAAGTTATTTCTAGGAGTTGGACACATACCAAGTTTAGCTCAGTTCTGGGCATCTTTGAAATACCTATACAAACTTGTTCCTACATAGTAACTTGCAACTTTGAATGAGAATGTGCTTGCTTACAGCAACGTGCTATATGTTCTGAATGCCCGAATTGGGAATCTGTGTCAAAACTTTGTTAGGAATTATGTGATCCTTACTAGCTGGAAGTAAGGGAGATGGGGCATGAAGTTATTTCTAGGAGTTGGACACATACCAAGTTTAGCTCAGTTCTGGGCATCTTTGAAATACCTATGCAAACTTGTTCCTAAATAGTAACTTGCAACATTGAATGAGAATGTGCTTGCTTGCAGCAACGTGCTATATGTTCTGAATGCCCGAATAGGGAATCTGTGTCAAAACTTTGTTAGGAATTATGTGATCCTTATTAGCTGGAAGTAAGGGAGATGGGGCATGAAGTTATTTCTAGGATTTGGACACATACCAAGTTTAGCTCAGTTCTGGGCATCTTTGAAATACCTATACAAACTTGTTCCTACATAGTAACTTGCATCTTTGAATGAGAATGTGCTTACTTGCAGCAACGTGCTATATGTTCTGAATGCCCGAATAGGGAATCTGTGTCAAAACTTTGTTAGGAATTATGTGATCCTTACTAGCTGGAAGTAAGGGAAATGGGGCATGAAGTTATTTCTAGGAGTTGGACACATACCAAGTTTAGCTCAGTTCTGGGCATCTTTGAAATACCTATACAAACTTGTTCCTACATAGTAACTTGCATCTTTGAATGAGAATCTGCTTGCTTACAGCAACGTGCTATATGTTCTGAATGCCCGAATTGGGAATCTGTGTCAAAACTTTGTTAGGAATTATGTGATCCTTACTAGCTGGAAGTAAGGGAGATGGGGCATGAAGTTATTTCTAGGAGTTGGACACATACCAAGTTTAGCTCAGTTCTGGGCATCTTTGAAATACCTATACAAACTTGTTCCTACATAGTAACTTGCAACTTTGAATGAAAATGTGCTTGCTTGCAGCAACGTGCTATATGTTCTGAATGCCCGAATTGGGAATCTGTGTCAAAACTTTGTTAGGAATTATGTGATCCTTACTAGCTGGAAGTAAGGGAGATGGGGCATGAAGTTATTTCTAGGAGTTGGACACACACCAAGTTTAGCTCAGTTCTGGGCATCTTTGAAATACCTATACAAACTTGTTCCTACATAGAAACTTGCAACTTTGAATGAGAATGTGCTTGCTTACAGCAACGTGCTATATGTTCTGAATGCCCGAATTGGGAATCTGTGTCAAAACTTTGTTAGGAATTATGTGATCCTTACTAGCTGGAAGTAAGGGAGATGGGGCATGAAGTTATTTCTAGGAGTTGGACACATACCAAGTTTAGCTCAGTTCTGGGCATCTTTGAAATACCTATACAAACTTGTTCCTACATAGAAACTTGCTTCTTTGAATGAGAATGTGCTTGCTTACAGCAACGTGCTATATGTTCTGAATGCCCGAATTGGGAATCTGTGTCAAAACTTTGTTAGGAATTATGTGATCCTTACTAGCTGGAAGTAAGGGAGATGGGGCATGAAGTTATTTCTAGGAGTTGGACACATACCAAGTTTAGCTCAGTTCTGGGCATCTTTGAAATACCTATACAAACTTGTTCCTACATAGTAACTTGCAACTTTGAATGAGAATTTGCTTGCTTACAGCAACGTGCTATATGTTCTGAATGCCCGAATTGGGAATCTGTGTCAAAACTTTGTTAGGAATTATGTGATCCTTACTAGCTGGAAGTAAGGGAGATGGGGCATGAAGTTATTTCTAGGAGTTGGACACATACCAAGTTTAGCTCAGTTCTGGGCATCTTTGAAATACCTATACAAACTTGTTCCTACATAGTAACTTGCAACTTTGAATGAGAATGTGCTTGCTTACAGCAACGTGCTATATGTTCTGAATGCCCGAATTGGGAATCTGTGTCAAAACTTTGTTAGGAATTATGTGATCCTTACTAGCTGGAAGTAAGGGAGATGGGGCATGAAGTTATTTCTAGGAGTTGGACACATACCAAGTTTAGCTCAGTTCTGGGCATCTTTGAAATACCTATGCAAACTGGTTCCTACATAGTAACTTGCAACTTTGAATGAGAATGTGCTTGCTTACAGCAACGTGCTATATGTTCTAAATGCCCGAATAGGGAATCTGTGTCAAAACTTTGTTAGGAATTATGTGATCCTTACTAGCTGGAAGTAAGGGAGATGGGGCATGAAGTTATTTCCAGGAGTTGGACACATACCAAGTTTAGCTCAGTTCTGGGCATCTTTGAAATACCTATGCAAAATTGTTCCTAAATAGTAACTTGCAACTTTGAATGAGAATGTGCTTGCTTGCAGCAACGTGCTATATGTTCTGAATGCCCGAATAGGGAATCTGTGTCAAAACTTTGTTAGCAATTATGTGATCCTTACTAGCTGGAAGTAAGGGAGATGGGGCATGAAGTTATTTCTAGGAGTTGGACACATACCAAGTTTAGCTCAGTTCTGGGCATCTTTGAAATACCTATACAAACTTGTTCCTACATAGTAACTTGCAACTTTGAATGAGAATGTGCTTGCTTACAGCAACGTGCTATATGTTCTGAATGCCCGAATTGGGAATCTGTGTCAAAACTTTGTTAGGAATTATGTGATCCTTACTAGCTGGAAGTAAGGGAGATGGGGCATGAAGTTATTTCTAGGAGTTGGACACATACCAAGTTTAGCTCAGTTCTGGGCATCTTTGAAATACCTATACAAACTTGTTCCTACATAGTAACTTGCAACTTTGAATGAGAATGTGCTTGCTTGCAGCAACGTGCTATATGTTCTGAATGCCCGAATAGGGAATCTGTGTCAAATCTTTGTTAGGAATTATGTGATCCTTACTAGCTGGAAGTAAGGGAGATGGGGCATGAAGTTATTTCTAGGAGTTGGACACATACCAAGTTTAGCTCAGTTCTGGGCATCTTTGAAATACCTATACAAACTTGTTCCTACATAGTAACTTGCATCTTTGAATGAGAATGTGCTTGCTTACGGCAACGTGCTATATGTTCTGAATGCCCGAATAGGGAATCTGTGTCAAAACTTTGTTAGGAATTATGTGATCCTTACTAGCTGGAAGTAAGGGAGATGGGGCATGAAGTTATTTCTAGGAGTTGGACACATACCAAGTTTAGCTCAGTTCTGGGCATCTTTGAAATACCTATACACACTTGTTCCTACATAGTAACTTGCATCTTTGAATGAGAATGTGCTTGCTTACAGCAACGTGCTATATGTTCTGAATGCCCGAATTGGGAATCTGTGTCAAAACATTGTTAGGAATTATGTGATCCTTACTAGCTGGAAGTAAGGGAGATGGGGCATGAAGTTATTTCTAGGAGTTGGACACATACCAAGTTTAGCTCAGTTCTGGGCATCTTTGAAATACCTATACAAACTTGTTCCTACATAGTAACTTGCAACTTTGAATGAGAATGTGCTTGCTTACAGCAACGTGCTATATGTTCTGAATGCCCGAATTGGGCATCTGTGTCAAAACTTTGTTAGGAATTATGTGATCCTTACTAGCTGGAAGTAAGGGAGATGGGCCATGAAGTTATTTCTAGGAGTTGGACACATACCAAGTTTAGCTCAGTTCTGGGCATCTTTGAAATACCTATACAAACTTGTTCCTACATAGAAACTTGCATCTTTGAATGAGAATCTGCTTGCTTACAGCAACGTGCTATATGTTCTGAATGCCCGAATTGGCAATCTGTGTCAAATCTTTGTTAGGAATTATGTGATCCTTACTAGCTGGAAGTAAGGGAGATGGGGCATGAAGTTATTTCTAGGAGTTGGACACATACCAAGTTTAGCTCAGTTCTGGGCATCTTTGAAATACCTATACAAACTTGTTCCTACATAGTAACTTGCAACTTTGAATGAAAATGTGCTTGCTTACAGCAACGTGCTATATGTTCTGAATGCCCGAATTGGGAATCTGTGTCAAAACTTTGTTAGGAATTATGTGATCCTTACTAGCTGGAAGTAAGGGAGATGGGGCATGAAGTTATTTCTAGGAGTTGGACACATACCAAGTTAAGCTCAGTTCTGGGCATCTTTGAAATACCTATACAAACTTGTTCCTACATAGTAACTTGCATCTTTGAATGAGAATCTGCTTGCTTACAGCAACGTGCTATATGTTCTGAATGCCCGAATTGGGAATCTGTGTCAAAACTTTGTTAGGAATTATGTGATCCTTACTAGCTGGAAGTAAGGGAGATGGGGCATGAAGTTATTTCTAGGAGTTGGACACATACCAAGTTTAGCTCAGTTCTGGGCATCTTTGAAATACCTATACAAACTTGTTCCTACATAGAAACTTGCATCTTTGAATGAGAATGTGCGTGCTTACAGCAACGTGCTATATGTTCTGAATGCCCGAATTGGGAATCTGTGTCAAAACTTTGTTAGGAATTATGTGATCCTTACTAGCTGGAAGTAAGGGAGATGGGGCATGAAGTTATTTCTAGGAGTTGGACACATACCAAGTTTAGCTCAGTTCTGGGCATCTTTGAAATACCTATACAAACTTGTTCCTACATAGTAACTTGCAACTTTGAATGAAAATGTGCTTGCTTACAGCAACGTGCTATATGTTCTGAATGCCCGAATTGGGAATCTGTGTCAAAACTTTGTTAGGAATTATGTGATCCTTACTAGCTGGAAGTAAGGGAGATGGGGCATGAAGTTATTTCTAGGAGTTGGACACATACCAAGTTTAGCTCAGTTCTGGGCATCTTTGAAATACCTATACAAACTTGTTCCTACATAGAAACTTGCATCTTTGAATGAGAATGTGCTTGCTTACAGCAACGTGCTATATGTTCTGAATGCCCGAATTGGGAATCTGTGTCAAAACTTTGTTAGGAATTATGTGATCCTTACTAGCTGGAAGTAAGGGAGATGGGGCATGAAGTTATTTCTAGGAGTTGGACACATACCAAGTTTAGCTCAGTTCTGGGCATCTTTGAAATACCTATACAAACTTGTTCCTACATAGTAACTTGCAACTTTGAATGAAAATGTGCTTGCTTACAGCAACGTGCTATATGTTCTGAATGCCCGAATTGGGAATCTGTGTCAAAACTTTGTTAGGAATTATGTGATCCTTACTAGCTGGAAGTAAGGGAGATGGGGCATGAAGTTATTTCTAGGAGTTGGACACATACCAAGTTTAGCTCAGTTCTGGGC
This sequence comes from Diceros bicornis minor, assembly GCF_020826845.1. NCBI lineage: Eukaryota > Metazoa > Chordata > Mammalia > Perissodactyla > Rhinocerotidae > Diceros > Diceros bicornis. Next base: position 94,200 of record NW_026691122.1, on the reverse strand, counting down.
ATCTTTGAAATACCTATACAAACTTGTTCCTACATAGTAACTTGCATCTTTGAATGAGAATCTGCTTGCTTACAGCAACGTGCTATATGTTCTGAATGCCCGAATTGGGAATCTGTGTCAAAACTTTGTTAGGAATTATGTGATCCTTACTAGCTGGAAGTAAGGGAGATGGGGCATGAAGTTATTTCTAGGAGTTGGACACATACCAAGTTTAGCTCAGTTCTGGGCATCTTTGAAATACCTATACAAACTTGTTCCTACATAGTAACTTGCAACTTTGAATGAAAATGTGCTTGCTTACAGCAACGTGCTATATGTTCTGAATGCCCGAATTGGGAATCTGTGTCAAAACTTTGTTAGGAATTATGTGATCCTTACTAGCTGGAAGTAAGGGAGATGGGGCATGAAGTTATTTCTAGGAGTTGGACACATACCAAGTTTAGCTCAGTTCTGGGCATCTTTGAAATACCTATACAAACTTGTTCCTACATAGTATCTTGCAACTTTGAATGAGAATCTGCTTGCTTACAGCAACGTGCTATATGTTCTGAATGCCCGAATTGGGAATCTGTGTCAAAACTTTGTTAGGAATTATGTGATCCTTACTAGCTGGAAGTAAGGGAGATGGGGCATGAAGTTATTTCTAGGAGTTGGACACATACCAAGTTTAGCTCAGTTCTGGGCATCTTTGAAATACCTATGCAAACTTGTTCCTAAATAGTAACTTGCAACATTGAATGAGAATGTGCTTGCTTACAGCAACGTGCTATATGTTCTGAATGCCCGAATTGGGAATCTGTGTCAAAACTTTGTTAGGAATTATGTGATCCTTACTAGCTGGAAGTAAGGGAGATGGGGCATGAAGTTATTTCTAGGAGTTGGACACATACCAAGTTAAGCTCAGTTCTGGGCATCTTTGAAATACCTATACAAACTTGTTCCTACATAGTAACTTGCATCTTTGAATGAGAATCTGCTTGCTTACAGCAACGTGCTATATGTTCTGAATGCCCGAATTGGGAATCTGTGTCAAAACTTTGTTAGGAATTATGTGATCCTTACTAGCTGGAAGTAAGGGAGATGGGGCATGAAGTTATTTCTAGGAGTTGGACACATACCAAGTTTAGCTCAGTTCTGGGCATCTTTGAAATACCTATACAAACTTGTTCCTACATAGAAACTTGCATCTTTGAATGAGAATGTGCGTGCTTACAGCAACGTGCTATATGTTCTGAATGCCCGAATTGGGAATCTGTGTCAAAACTTTGTTAGGAATTATGTGATCCTTACTAGCTGGAAGTAAGGGAGATGGGGCATGAAGTTATTTCTAGGAGTTGGACACATACCAAGTTTAGCTCAGTTCTGGGCATCTTTGAAATACCTATACAAACTTGTTCCTACATAGTAACTTGCAACTTTGAATGAAAATGTGCTTGCTTACAGCAACGTGCTATATGTTCTGAATGCCCGAATTGGGAATCTGTGTCAAAACTTTGTTAGGAATTATGTGATCCTTACTAGCTGGAAGTAAGGGAGATGGGGCATGAAGTTATTTCTAGGAGTTGGACACATACCAAGTTTAGCTCAGTTCTGGGCATCTTTGAAATACCTATACAAACTTGTTCCTACATAGAAACTTGCATCTTTGAATGAGAATGTGCTTGCTTACAGCAACGTGCTATATGTTCTGAATGCCCGAATTGGGAATCTGTGTCAAAACTTTGTTAGGAATTATGTGATCCTTACTAGCTGGAAGTAAGGGAGATGGGGCATGAAGTTATTTCTAGGAGTTGGACACATACCAAGTTTAGCTCAGTTCTGGGCATCTTTGAAATACCTATACAAACTTGTTCCTACATAGTAACTTGCAACTTTGAATGAAAATGTGCTTGCTTACAGCAACGTGCTATATGTTCTGAATGCCCGAATTGGGAATCTGTGTCAAAACTTTGTTAGGAATTATGTGATCCTTACTAGCTGGAAGTAAGGGAGATGGGGCATGAAGTTATTTCTAGGAGTTGGACACATACCAAGTTTAGCTCAGTTCTGGGCATCTTTGAAATACCTATACAAACTTGTTCCTACATAGTAACTTGCATCTTTGAATGAGAATCTGCTTGCTTACAGCAACGTGCTATATGTTCTGAATGCCCGAATTGGGAATCTGTGTCAAAACTTTGTTAGGAATTATGTGATCCTTACTAGCTGGAAGTAAGGGAGATGGGGCATGAAGTTATTTCTAGGAGTTGGACACATACCAAGTTTAGCTCAGTTCTGGGCATCTTTGAAATACCTATACAAACTTGTTCCTACATAGTAACTTGCAACTTTGAATGAAAATGTGCTTGCTTACAGCAACGTGCTATATGTTCTGAATGCCCGAATTGGGAATCTGTGTCAAAACTTTGTTAGGAATTATGTGATCCTTACTAGCTGGAAGTAAGGGAGATGGGGCATGAAGTTATTTCTAGGAGTTGGACACATACCAAGTTTAGCTCAGTTCTGGGCATCTTTGAAATACCTATACAAACTTGTTCCTACATAGTATCTTGCAACTTTGAATGAGAATCTGCTTGCTTACAGCAACGTGCTATATGTTCTGAATGCCCGAATTGGGAATCTGTGTCAAAACTTTGTTAGGAATTATGTGATCCTTACTAGCTGGAAGTAAGGGAGATGGGGCATGAAGTTATTTCTAGGAGTTGGACACATACCAAGTTTAGCTCAGTTCTGGGCATCTTTGAAATACCTATGCAAACTTGTTCCTAAATAGTAACTTGCAACATTGAATGAGAATGTGCTTGCTTGCAGCAACGTGCTATATGTTCTGAATGCCCGAATAGGGAATCTGTGTCAAAACTTTGTTAGGAATTATGTGATCCTTATTAGCTGGAAGTAAGGGAGATGGGGCATGAAGTTATTTCTAGGATTTGGACACATACCAAGTTTAGCTCAGTTCTGGGCATCTTTGAAATACCTATACAAACTTGTTCCTACATAGTAACTTGCATCTTTGAATGAGAATGTGCTTACTTGCAGCAACGTGCTATATGTTCTGAATGCCCGAATAGGGAATCTGTGTCAAAACTTTGTTAGGAATTATGTGATCCTTACTAGCTGGAAGTAAGGGAGATGGGGCATGAAGTTATTTCTAGGAGTTGGACACATACCAAGTTTAGCTCAGTTCTGGGCATCTTTGAAATACCTATACAAACTTGTTCCTACATAGTAACTTGCATCTTTGAATGAGAATCTGCTTGCTTACAGCAACGTGCTATATGTTCTGAATGCCCGAATTGGGAATCTGTGTCAAAACTTTGTTAGGAATTATGTGATCCTTACTAGCTGGAAGTAAGGGAGATGGGGCATGAAGTTATTTCTAGGAGTTGGACACATACCAAGTTTAGCTCAGTTCTGGCCATCTTTGAAATACCTATACAAACTTGTTCCTACATAGTAACTTACAACTTTGAATGAAAATGTGCTTGCTTGCAGCAACGTGCTTTATGTTCTGAATGCCCGAATTGGGAATCTGTGTCAAAACTTTGTTAGGAATTATGTGATCCTTACTAGCTGGAAGTAAGGGAGATGGGGCATGAAGTTATTTCTAGGAGTTGGACACACACCAAGTTTAGCTCAGTTCTGGGCATCTTTGATATACCTATACAAACTTGTTCCTACATAGAAACTTGCATCTTTGAATGAGAATGTGCTTGCTTACAGCAACGTGCTATATGTTCTGAATGCCCGAATTGGGAATCTGTGTCAAAACTTTGTTAGGAATTATGTGATCCTTACTAGCTGGAAGTAAGGGAGATGGGGCATGAAGTTATTTCTAGGAGTTGGACACATACCAAGTTTAGCTCAGTTCTGGCCATCTTTGAAATACCTATACAAACTTGTTCCTACATAGTAACTTGCAACTTTGAATGAGAATGTGCTAGCTTGCAGCAACGTGCTATATGTTCTGAATGCCCGAATTGGGAATCTGTGTCAAAACTTTGTTAGGAATTATGTGATCCTTACTAGCTGGAAGTAAGGGAGATGGGGCATGAAGTTATTTCTAGGAGTTGGACACACACCAAGTTTAGCTCAGTTCTGGGCATCTTTGAAATACCTATACAAACTTGTTCCTACATAGAAACTTGCATCTTTGAATGAGAATGTGCTACTTACAGCAACGTGCTATATGTTCTGAATGCCCGAATTGGGAATCTGTGTCAAAACTTTGTTAGGAATTATGTGATCCTTACTAGCTGGAAGTAAGGGAGATGGGGCATGAAGTTATTTCTAGGAGTTGGACACATACCAAGTTTAGCTCAGTTCTGGGCATCTTTGAAATACCTATACAAACTTGTTCCTACATAGTAACTTGCAACTTTGAATGAGAATGTGCTTGCTTACAGCAACGTGCTATATGTTGTGAATGCCCGAATTGGGAATCTGTGTCAAAACTTTGTTAGGAATTATGTGATCCTTACTAGCTGGAAGTAAGGGAGATGGGGCATGAAGTTATTTCTAGGAGTTGGACACATACCAAGTTTAGCTCAGTTCTGGGCATCTTTGAAATACCTATGCAAACTGGTTCCTACATAGTAACTTGCAACTTTGAATGAGAATGTGCTTGCTTACAGCAACGTGCTATATGTTCTAAATGCCCGAATAGGGAATCTGTGTCAAAACTTTGTTAGGAATTATGTGATCCTTACTAGCTGGAAGTAAGGGAGATGGGGCATGAAGTTATTTCTAGGAGTTGGACACATACCAAGTTTAGCTCAGTTCTGGGCATCTTTGAAATACCTATACAAACTTGTTCCTACATAGTAACTTGCATCTTTGAATGAGAATGTGCTTGCTTACGGCAACGTGCTATATGTTCTGAATGCCCGAATTGGGAATCTGTGTCAAAACTTTGTTAGGAATCATGAGATCCTTACTAGCTGGAAGTAAGGGAGATGGGGCATGAAGTTATTTCTAGGAGTTGGACACATACCAAGTTTAGCTCAGTTCTGGGCATCTTTGAAATACCTATACAAACTTGTTCCTACATAGTAACTTGCAACTTTGAATGAAAATGTGCTTGCTCGCAGCAACGTGCTATATGTTCTGAATGCCCGAATATGGAATCTGTGTCAAAACTTTGTTAGGAATTATGTGATCCTTACTAGCTGGAAGTAAGGGAGATGGGGCATGAAGTTATTTCTAGGAGTTGGACACATACCAAGTTTAGCTCAGTTCTGGGCATCTTTGAAATACCTATACAAACTTGTTCCTACATAGTAACTTGCACATTTGAATGAAAATGTGCTTGCTCGCAGCAACGTGCTATATGTTCTGAATGCCCGAATTGGCAATCTGTGTCAAAACTTTGTTAGGAATTATGTGATCCTTACTAGCTGGAAGTAAGGGAGATGGGGCATGAAGTTATTTCTAGGAGTTGGACACATACCAAGTTTAGCTCAGTTCTGGGCATCTTTGAAATACCTATACAAACTTGTTCCTACATAGTAACTTGCATCTTTGAATGAGAATGTGCTTGCTCGCAGCAACGTGCTATATGTTCTGAATGCCCGAATTGGCAATCTGTGTCAAAACATTGTTAGGAATTATGTGATCCTTACTAGCTGGAAGTAAGGGAGATGGGGCATGAAGTTATTTCTAGGAGTTGGACACATACCAAGTTTAGCTCAGTTCTGGGCATCTTTGAAATACCTATACAAACTTCTTCCTACATAGTAACTTGCATCTTTGAATGAGAATGTGCTTGCTTGCAGCAACGTGCTATATGTTCTGAATGCCCAAATTGGCAATCTGTGTCAAAACTTTGTTAGGAATTATGTGATCCTTACTAGCTGGAAGTAAGGGAGATGGGGCATGAAGTTATTTCTAGGAGTTGGACACATACCAAGTTTAGCTCAGTTCTGGGCATCTTTGAAATACCTATACAAACTTGTTCCTACATAGTAACTTGCAACTTTGAATGAAAATGTGCTTGCTTACAGCAACGTGCTATATGTTCTGAATGCCCGAATTGGGAATCTGTGTCAAAACTTTGTTAGCAATTATGTGATCCTTACTAGCTGGAAGTAAGGGAGATGGGGCATGAAGTTATTTCTAGGAGTTGGACACATACCAAGTTTAGCTCAGTTCTGGGCATCTTTGAAATACCTATACAAACTTGTTCCTACATAGTAACTTGCATCTTTGAATGAGAATCTGCTTGCTTACAGCAACGTGCTATATGTACTGAATGCCCGAATTGGGAATCTGTGTCAAAACTTTGTTAGGAATTATGTGATCCTTACTAGCTGGAAGTAAGGGAGATGGGGCATGAAGTTATTTCTAGGAGTTGGACACATACCAAGTTTAGCTCAGTTCTGGGCATCTTTGAAATACCTATACAAACTTGTTCCTACATAGTAACTTGCATCTTTGAATGAGAATCTGCTTGCTTACAGCAACGTGCAATATGTTCTGAATGCCCGAATTGGGAATCTGTGTCAAAAGTTTGTTAGGAATTATGTGATCCTTACTAGCTGGAAGTAAGGGAGATGGGGCATGAAGTTATTTCTAGGAGTTGGACACATACCAAGTTTAGCTCAGTTCTGGGCATCTTTGAAATACCTATACAAACTTGTTCCTACATAGTAACTTGCAACTTTGAATGAGAATGTGCTTGCTTACAGCAACGTGCTATATGTTGTGAATGCCCGAATTGGGAATCTGTGTCAAAACTTTGTTAGGAATTATGTGATCCTTACTAGCTGGAAGTAAGGGAGATGGGGCATGAAGTTATTTCTAGGAGTTGGACACATACCAAGTTTAGCTCAGTTCTGGGCATCTTTGAAATACCTATGCAAACTGGTTCCTACATAGTAACTTGCAACTTTGAATGAGAATGTGCTTGCTTACAGCAACGTGCTATATGTTCTAAATGCCCGAATAGGGAATCTGTGTCAAAACTTTGTTAGGAATTATGTGATCCTTACTAGCTGGAAGTAAGGGAGATGGGGCATGAAGTTATTTCTAGGAGTTGGACACATACCAAGTTTAGCTCAGTTCTGGGCATCTTTGAAATACCTATACAAACTTGTTCCTACATAGTAACTTGCATCTTTAAATGAGAATGTGCTTGCTTACGGCAACGTGCTATATGTTCTGAATGCCCGAATTGGGAATCTGTGTCAAAACTTTGTTAGGAATCATGAGATCCTTACTAGCTGGAAGTAAGGGAGATGGGGCATGAAGTTATTTCTAGGAGTTGGACACATACCAAGTTTAGCTCAGTTCTGGGCATCTTTGAAATACCTATACAAACTTGTTCCTACATAGTAACTTGCAACTTTGAATGAAAATGTGCTTGCTCGCAGCAACGTGCTATATGTTCTGAATGCCCGAATATGGAATCTGTGTCAAAACTTTGTTAGGAATTATGTGATCCTTACTAGCTGGAAGTAAGGGAGATGGGGCATGAAGTTATTTCTAGGAGTTGGACACATACCAAGTTTAGCTCAGTTCTGGGCATCTTTGAAATACCTATACAAACTTGTTCCTACATAGTAACTTGCACATTTGAATGAAAATGTGCTTGCTCGCAGCAACGTGCTATATGTTCTGAATGCCCGAATTGGCAATCTGTGTCAAAACTTTGTTAGGAATTATGTGATCCTTACTAGCTGGAAGTAAGGGAGATGGGGCATGAAGTTATTTCTAGGAGTTGGACACATACCAAGTTTAGCTCAGTTCTGGGCATCTTTGAAATACCTATACAAACTTGTTCCTACATAGTAACTTGCATCTTTGAATGAGAATGTGCTTGCTCGCAGCAACGTGCTATATGTTCTGAATGCCCGAATTGGCAATCTGTGTCAAAACATTGTTAGGAATTATGTGATCCTTACTAGCTGGAAGTAAGGGAGATGGGGCATGAAGTTATTTCTAGGAGTTGGACACATACCAAGTTTAGCTCAGTTCTGGGCATCTTTGAAATACCTATACAAACTTCTTCCTACATAGTAACTTGCATCTTTGAATGAGAATGTGCTTGCTTGCAGCAACGTGCTATATGTTCTGAATGCCCGAATTGGGAATCTGTGTCAAAACTTTGTTAGGAATTATGTGATCCTTACTAGCTGGAAGTAAGGGAGATGGGGCATGAAGTTATTTCTAGGAGTTGGACACATACCAAGTTTAGCTCAGTTCTGGGCATCTTTGAAATACCTATACAAACTTGTTCCTACATAGTAACTTGCAACTTTGAATGAAAATGTGCTTGCTTACAGCAACGTGCTATATGTTCTGAATGCCCGAATTGGGAATCTGTGTCAAAACTTTGTTAGCAATTATGTGATCCTTACTAGCTGGAAGTAAGGGAGATGGGGCATGAAGTTATTTCTAGGAGTTGGACACATACCAAGTTTAGCTCAGTTCTGGGCATCTTTGAAATACCTATACAAACTTGTTCCTACATAGTAACTTGCATCTTTGAATGAGAATCTGCTTGCTTACAGCAACGTGCTATATGTACTGAATGCCCGAATTGGGAATCTGTGTCAAAACTTTGTTAGGAATTATGTGATCCTTACTAGCTGGAAGTAAGGGAGATGGGGCATGAAGTTATTTCTAGGAGTTGGACACATACCAAGTTTAGCTCAGTTCTGGGCATCTTTGAAATACCTATACAAACTGGTTCCTACATAGTAACTTGCATCTTTGAATGAGAATCTGCTTGCTTACAGCAACGTGCAATATGTTCTGAATGCCCGAATTGGGAATCTGTGTCAAAAGTTTGTTAGGAATTATGTGATCCTTACTAGCTGGAAGTAAGGGAGATGGGGCATGAAGTTATTTCTAGGAGTTGGACACATACCAAGTTTAGCTCAGTTCTGGGCATCTTTGAAATACCTATACAAACTTCTTCCTACATAGTAACTTGCAACTTTGAATGAAAATGTGCTTGCTTACAGCAACGTGCTATATGTTCTGAATGCCCGAATTGGGAATCTGTGTCAAAACTTTGTTAGCAATTATGTGATCCTTACTAGCTGGAAGTAAGGGAGATGGGGCATGAAGTTATTTCTAGGAGTTGGACACATACCAAGTTTAGCTCAGTTCTGGGCATCTTTGAAATACCTATACAAACTTGTTCCTACATAGTAACTTGCAACTTTGAATGAAAATGTGCTTGCTTACAGCAACGTGCTATATGTTCTGAATGCCCGAATTGGCAATCTGTGTCAAAACTTTGTTAGGAATTATGTGATCCTTACTAGCTGGAAGTAAGGGAGATGGGGCATGAAGTTATTCCTAGGAGTTGGACACATACCAAGTTTAGCTCAATTCTGGGCATCTTTGAAATACCTATGCAAACTTGTTCCTAAATAGTAACTTGCAACATTGAATGAGAATGTGCTTGCTTGCAGCAACGTGCTATATGTTCTGAATGCCCGAATAGGGAATCTGTGTCAAAACTTTGTTAGGAATTATGTGATCCTTATTAGCTGGAAGTAAGGGAGATGGGGCATGAAGTTATTTCTAGGATTTGGACACATACCAAGTTTAGCTCAGTTCTGGGCATCTTTGAAATACCTATACAAACTTGTTCCTACATAGTAACTTGCATCTTTGAATGAGAATGTGCTTACTTGCAGCAACGTGCTATATGTTCTGAATGCCCGAATAGGGAAGCTGTGTCAAAACTTTGTTAGGAATTATGTGATCCTTACTAGCTGGAAGTAAGGGAGATGGGGCATGAAGTTATTTCTAGGAGTTGGACACATACCAAGTTTAGCTCAGTTCTGGGCATCTTTTAAATACCTATACAAACTTGTTCCTACATAGTAACTTGCATCTTTGAATGAGAATCTGCTTGCTTACAGCAACGTGCTATATGTTCTGAATGCCCGAATTGGGAATCAGTGTCAAAACTTTGTTAGGAATTATGTGATCCTTACTAGCTGGAAGTAAGGGAGATGGGGCATGAAGTTATTTCTAGGAGTTGGACACATACCAAGTTTAGCTCAGTTCTGGGCATCTTTGAAATACCTATACAAACTTGTTCCTACATAGTAACTTGCAACTTTGAATGAAAATGTGCTTGCTTGCAGTAACGTGCTATATGTTCTGAATGCCCGAATTGGGAATCTGTGTCAAAACTTTGTTAGGAATTATGTGATCCTTACTAGCTGGAAGTAAGGGAGATGGGGCATGAAGTTATTTCTAGGAGTTGGACACACACCAAGTTTAGCTCAGTTCTGGGCATCTTTGAAATACCTATACAAACTTGTTCCTACATAGAAACTTGCATCTTTGAATGAGAATGTGCTTGCTTACAGCAACGTGCTATATGTTCTGAATGCCCGAATTGGGAATCTGTGTCAAAACTTTGTTAGGAATTATGTGATCCTTACTAGCTGGAAGTAAGGGAGATGGGGCATGTAGTTATTTCTAGGAGTTGGACACATACCAAGTTTAGCTCAGTTCTGGGCATCTTTGAAATACCTATACAAACTTGTTCCTACATAGAAACTTGCATCTTTGAATGAGAATGTGCTTGCTTACAGCAACGTGCTATATGTTCTGAATGCCCGAATTGGGAATCTGTGTCAAAACTTTGTTAGGAATTATGTGATCCTTACTAGCTGGAAGTAAGGGAGATGGGGCATGAAGTTATTTCTAGGAGTTGGACACATACCAAGTTTAGCTCAGTTCTGGGCATCTTTGAAATACCTATACAAACTTGTTCCTACATAGTAACTTGCAACTTTGAATGAGAATTTGCTTGCTTACAGCAACGTGCTATATGTTCTGAATGCCCGAATTGGGAATCTGTGTCAAAACTTTGTTAGGAATTATGTGATCCTTACTAGCTGGAAGTAAGGGAGATGGGGCATGAAGTTATTTCTAGGAGTTGGACACATACCAAGTTTAGCTCAGTTCTGGGCATCTTTGAAATACCTATACAAACTTGTTCCTACATAGTAACTTGCAACTTTGAATGAGAATGTGCTTGCTTACAGCAACGTGCTATATGTTCTGAATGCCCGAATTGGGAATCTGTGTCAAAACTTTGTTAGGAATTATGTGATCCTTACTAGCTGGAAGTAAGGGAGATGGGGCATGAAGTTATTTCTAGGAGTTGGACACATACCAAGTTTAGCTCAGTTCTGGGCATCTTTGAAATACCTTTGCAAACTGGTTCCTACATAGTAACTTGCAACTTTGAATGAGAATGTGCTTGCTTACAGCAACGTGCTATATGTTCTAAATGCCCGAATAGGGAATCTGTGTCAAAACTTTGTTAGGAATTATGTGATCCTTACTAGCTGGAAGTAAGGGAGATGGGGCATGAAGTTATTTCCAGGAGTTGGACACATACCAAGTTTAGCTCAGTTCTGGGCATCTTTGAAATACCTATGCAAAATTGTTCCTAAATAGTAACTTGCAACTTTGAATGAGAATGTGCTTGCTTGCAGCAACGTGCTATATGTTCTGAATGCCCGAATAGGGAATCTGTGTCAAAACTTTGTTAGCAATTATGTGATCCTTACTAGCTGGAAGTAAGGGAGATGGGGCATGAAGTTATTTCTAGGAGTTGGACACATACCAAGTTTAGCTCAGTTCTGGGTATCTTTGAAATACCTAACAAACTTGTTCCTACATAGTAACTTGCAACTTTGAATGAGAATGTGCTTGCTTACAGCAACGTGCTATATGTTCTGAATGCCCGAATTGGGAATCTGTGTCAAAACTTTGTTAGGAATTATGTGATCCTTACTAGCTGGAAGTAAGGGAGATGGGGCATGAAGTTATTTCTAGGAGTTGGACACATACCAAGTTTAGCTCAGTTCTGGGCATCTTTGAAATACCTATACAAACTTGTTCCTACATAGTAACTTGCAACTTTGAATGAGAATGTGCTTGCTTGCAGCAACGTGCTATATGTTCTGAATGCCCGAATAGGGAATCTGTGTCAAATCTTTGTTAGGAATTATGTGATCCTTACTAGCTGGAAGTAAGGGAGATGGGGCATGAAGTTATTTCTAGGAGTTGGACACATACCAAGTTTAGCTCAGTTCTGGGCATCTTTGAAATACCTATACAAACTTGTTCCTACATAGTAACTTGCATCTTTGAATGAGAATGTGCTTGCTTACGGCAACGTGCTATATGTTCTGAATGCCCGAATAGGGAATCTGTGTCAAAACTTTGTTAGGAATTATGTGATCCTTACTAGCTGGAAGTAAGGGAGATGGGGCATGAAGTTATTTCTAGGAGTTGGACACATACCAAGTTTAGCTCAGTTCTGGGCATCTTTGAAATACCTATAAACACTTGTTCCTACATAGTAACTTGCATCTTTGAATGAGAATGTGCTTGCTTACAGCAACGTGCTATATGTTCTGAATGCCCGAATTGGGAATCTGTGTCAAAACATTGTTAGGAATTATGTGATCCTTACTAGCTGGAAGTAAGGGAGATGGGGCATGAAGTTATTTCTAGGAGTTGGACACATACCAAGTTTAGCTCAGTTCTGGGCATCTTTGAAATACCTATACAAACTTGTTCCTACATAGTAACTTGCAACTTTGAATGAGAATGTGCTTGCTTACAGCAACGTGCTATATGTTCTGAATGCCCGAATTGGGCATCTGTGTCAAAACTTTGTTAGGAATTATGTGATCCTTACTAGCTGGAAGTAAGGGAGATGGGCCATGAAGTTATTTCTAGGAGTTGGACACATACCAAGTTTAGCTCAGTTCTGGGCATCTTTGAAATACCTATACAAACTTGTTCCTACATAGAAACTTGCATCTTTGAATGAGAATGTGCTTGCTTACAGCAACGTGCTATATGTTCTGAATGCCCGAATTGGCAATCTGTGTCAAATCTTTGTTAGGAATTATGTGATCCTTACTAGCTGGAAGTAAGGGAGATGGGGCATGAAGTTATTTCTAGGAGTTGGACACATACCAAGTTTAGCTCAGTTCTGGGCATCTTTGAAATACCTATACAAACTTGTTCCTACATAGTAACTTGCAACTTTGAATGAAAATGTGCTTGCTTACAGCAACGTGCTATATGTTCTGAATGCCCGAATTGGGAATCTGTGTCAAAACTTTGTTAGGAATTATGTGATCCTTACTAGCTGGAAGTAAGGGAGATGGGGCATGAAGTTATTTCTAGGAGTTGGACACATACCAAGTTTAGCTCAGTTCTGGGCATCTTTGAAATACCTATACAAACTTGTTCCTACATAGTAACTTGCATCTTTGAATGAGAATCTGCTTGCTTACAGCAACGTGCTATATGTTCTGAATGCCCGAATTGGGAATCTGTGTCAAAACTTTGTTAGGAATTATGTGATCCTTACTAGCTGGAAGTAAGGGAGATGGGGCATGAAGTTATTTCTAAGAGTTGGACACATACCAAGTTTAGCTCAGTTCTGGGCATCTTTGAAATACCTATACAAACTTGTTCCTACATAGAAACTTGCATCTTTGAATGAGAATGTGCTTGCTTACAGCAACGTGCTATATGTTCTGAATGCCCGAATTGGGAATCTGTGTCAAAACTTTGTTAGGAATTATGTGATCCTTACTAGCTGGAAGTAAGGGAGATGGGGCATGAAGTTATTTCTAGGAGTTGGACACATACCAAGTTTAGCTCAGTTCTGGGCATCTTTGAAATACCTATACAAACTTGTTCCTACATAGTAACTTGCAACTTTGAATGAAAATGTGCTTGCTTACAGCAACGTGCTATATGTTCTGAATGCCCGAATTGGGAATCTGTGTCAAAACTTTGTTAGGAATTATGTGATCCTTACTAGCTGGAAGTAAGGGAGATGGGGCATGAAGTTATTTCTAGGAGTTGGACACATACCAAGTTTAGCTCAGTTCTGGGCATCTTTGAAATACCTATACAAACTTGTTCCTACATAGAAACTTGCATCTTTGAATGAGAATGTGCTTGCTTACAGCAACGTGCTATATGTTCTGAATGCCCGAATTGGGAATCTGTGTCAAAACTTTGTTAGGAATTATGTGATCCTTACTAGCTGGAAGTAAGGGAGATGGGGCATGAAGTTATTTCTAGGAGTTGGACACATACCAAGTTTAGCTCAGTTCTGGGCATCTTTGAAATACCTATACAAACTTGTTCCTACATAGTAACTTGCAACTTTGAATGAAAATGTGCTTGCTTACAGCAACGTGCTATATGTTCTGAATGCCCGAATTGGGAATCTGTGTCAAAACTTTGTTAGGAATTATGTGATCCTTACTAGCTGGAAGTAAGGGAGATGGGGCATGAAGTTATTTCTAGGAGTTGGACACATACCAAGTTTAGCTCAGTTCTGGGCATCTTTGAAATACCTATACAAACTTGTTCCTACATAGTAACTTGCATCTTTGAATGAGAATCTGCTTGCTTACAGCAACGTGCTATATGTTCTGAATGCCCGAATTGGGAATCTGTGTCAAAACTTTGTTAGGAATTATGTGATCCTTACTAGCTGGAAGTAAGGGAGATGGGGCATGAAGTTATTTCTAGGAGTTGGACACATACCAAGTTTAGCTCAGTTCTGGGCATCTTTGAAATACCTATACAAACTTGTTCCTACATAGTAACTTGCAACTTTGAATGAAAATGTGCTTGCTTACAGCAACGTGCTATATGTTCTGAATGCCCGAATTGGGAATCTGTGTCAAAACTTTGTTAGGAATTATGTGATCCTTACTAGCTGGAAGTAAGGGAGATGGGGCATGAAGTTATTTCTAGGAGTTGGACACATACCAAGTTTAGCTCAGTTCTGGGCATCTTTGAAATACCTATACAAACTTGTTCCTACATAATAACTTGCAACTTTGAATGAGAATCTGCTTGCTTACAGCAACGTGCTATATGTTCTGAATGCCCGAATTGGGAATCTGTGTCAAAACTTTGTTAGGAATTATGTGATCCTTACTAGCTGGAAGTAAGGGAGATGGGGCATGAAGTTATATCTAGGAGTTGGACACATACCAAGTTTAGCTCAGTTCTGGGCATCTTTGAAATACCTATGCAAACTTGTTCCTAAATAGTAACTTGCAACATTGAATGAGAATGTGCTTGCTTGCAGCAACGTGCTATATGTTCTGAATGCCCGAATAGGGAATCTGTGTCAAAACTTTGTTAGGAATTATGTGATCCTTATTAGCTGGAAGTAAGGGAGATGGGGCATGAAGTTATTTCTAGGATTTGGACACATACCAGGTTTAGCTCAGTTCTGGGCATCTTTGAAATACCTATACAAACTTGTTCCTACATAGTAACTTGCATCTTTGAATGAGAATGTGCTTACTTGCAGCAACGTGCTATATGTTCTGAATGCCCGAATAGGGAATCTGTGTCAAAACTTTGTTAGGAATTATGTGATCCTTACTAGCTGGAAGTAAGGGAGATGGGGCATGAAGTTATTTCTAGGAGTTGGACACATACCAAGTTTAGCTCAGTTCTGGGCATCTTTGAAATACCTATACAAACTTGTTCCTACATAGTAACTTGCATCTTTGAATGAGAATCTGCTTGCTTACAGCAACGTGCTATATGTTCTGAATGCCCGAATTGGGAATATGTGTCAAAACTTTGTTAGGAATTATGTGATCCTTACTAGCTGGAAGTAAGGGAGATGGGGCATGAAGTTATTTCTAGGAGTTGGACACATACCAAGTTTAGCTCAGTTCTGGCCATCTTTGAAATACCTATACAAACTTGTTCCTACATAGTAACTTACAACTTTGAATGAAAATGTGCTTGCTTGCAGCAACGTGCTTTATGTTCTGAATGCCCGAATTGGGAATCTGTGTCAAAACTTTGTTAGGAATTATGTGATCCTTACTAGCTGGAAGTAAGGGAGATGGGGCATGAAGTTATTTCTAGGAGTTGGACACACACCAAGTTTAGCTCAGTTCTGGGCATCTTTGAAATACCTATACAAACTTGTTCCTACATAGAAACTTGCATCTTTGAATGAGAATGTGCTTGCTTACAGCAACGTGCTATATGTTCTGAATGCCCGAATTGGGAATCTGTGTCAAAACCTTGTTAGGAATTATGTGATCCTTACTAGCTGGAAGTAAGGGAGATGGGGCATGAAGTTATTTCTAGGAGTTGGACACATACCAAGTTTAGCTCAGTTCTGGCCATCTTTGAAATACCTATACAAACTTGTTCCTACATAGTAACTTGCAACTTTGAATGAGAATGTGCTTGCTTGCAGCAACGTGCTATATGTTCTGAATGCCCGAATTGGGAATCTGTGTCAAAACTTTGTTAGGAATTATGTGATCCTTACTAGCTGGAAGTAAGGGAGATGGGGCATGAAGTTATTTCTAGGAGTTGGACACACACCAAGTTTAGCTCAGTTCTGGGCATCTTTGAAATACCTATACAAACTTGTTCCTACATAGAAACTTGCATCTTTGAATGAGAATGTGCTTGCTTACAGCAACGTGCTATATGTTCTGAATGCCCGAATTGGGAATCTGTGTCAAAACTTTGTTAGGAATTATGTGATCCTTACTAGCTGGAAGTAAGGGAGATGGGGCATGAAGTTATTTCTAGGAGTTGGACACATACCAAGTTTAGCTCAGTTCTGGGCATCTTTGAAATACCTATGCAAACTGGTTCCTACATAGTAACTTGCAACTTTGAATGAGAATGTGCTTGCTTACAGCAACGTGCTATATGTTCTAAATGCCCGAATAGGGAATCTGTGTCAAAACTTTGTTAGGAATTATGTGATCCTTACTAGCTGGAAGTAAGGGAGATGGGGCATGAAGTTATTTCTAGGAGTTGGACACATACCAAGTTTAGCTCAGTTCTGGGCATCTTTGAAATACCTATACAAACTTGTTCCTACATAGTAACTTGCAACTTTGAATGAAAATGTGCTTGCTTACAGCAACGTGCTATATGTTCTGAATGCCCGAATTGGCAATCTGTGTCAAAACTTTGTTAGGAATTATGTGATCCTTACTAGCTGGAAGTAAGGGAGATTGGGCATGAAGTTATTTCTAGGAGTTGGACACATACCAAGTTTAGCTCAGTTCTGGGCATCTTTGAAATACCTATACAAACTTGTTCCTACATAGTAACTTGCAACTTTGAATGAGAATGTGCTTGCTTGCAGCAACGTGCTATATGTTCTGAATGCCCGAATAGGGAATCTGTGTCAAAACTTTGTTAGGAATTATGTGATCCTTACTAGCTGGAAGTAAGGGAGATGGGGCATGAAGTTATTTCCAGGAGTTGGACACATACCAAGTTTAGCTCAGTTCTGGGCATCTTTGAAATACCTATACCAACTTGTTCCTACATAGTAACTTGCATCTTTGAATGAGAATGTGCTTGCTTGCAGCAACGTGCTATATGTTCTGAATGCCCGAATAGGGAATCTGTGTCAAAACTTTGTTAGGATTTATGTGATCCTTACTAGCTGGAAGTAAGGGAGATGGGGCATGAAGTTATTTCTAGGAGTTGGACACATACCAAGTTTAGCTCAGTTCTGGGCATCTTTGAAATACCTATACAAACTTGTTCCTACATAGTAACTTGCATCTTTGAATGAGAATGTGCTTGCTTGCAGCAACGTGCTATATGTTCTGAATGCCCGAATAGGGAATCTGTGTCAAAACTTTGTTAGGAATTATGTGACCCTTACTAGCTGGAAGTAAGGGAGATGGGGCATGAAGTTATTTCTAGGAGTTGGACACATACCAAGTTTAGCTCAGTTCTGGGCATCTTTGAAATACCTATACAAACTTGTTCCTACATAGTAACTTGCAACTTTGAATGAAAACGTGCTTGCTTGCAGCAACGTGCTATATGTTCTGAATGCCCGAATAGGGAATCTGTGTCAAAACTTTGTTAGGAATTATGTGATCCTTACTAGCTGGAAGTAAGGGAGATGGGGCATGAAGTTGTTTCTAGGAGTTGGACACATACCAAGTTTAGCTCAGTTCTGGGCATCTTTGAAATACCTATACAAACTTGTTCCTACATAGTAACTTGCAACTTTGAATGAAAATGTGCTTGCTTGCAGCAACGTGCTATATGTTCTGCATGCCCGAATATGGAATCTGTGTCAAAACTTTGTTAGGAATTATGTGATCCTTACTAGCTGGAAGTAAGGGAGATGGGGCATGAAGTTGTTTCTAGGAGTTGGACACATACCAAGTTTAGCTCAGTTCTGGGCATCTTTGAAATACCTATACAAACTTGTTCCTACATAGTAACTTGCATCTTTGAATGAGAATGTGCTTGCTTACAGCAACGTGCTATATGTTCTGAATGCCCGAATTGGCAATCTGTGTCAAAACTTTGTTAGGAATTATGTGATCCTTACTAGCTGGAAGTAAGGGAGATGGGGCATGAAGTTATTTCTAGGAGTTGGACACATACCAAGTTTAGCTCAGTTCTGGGCATCTTTGAAATACCTATACAAACTTGTTCCTACATAGTAACTTGCAACTTTGAATGAGAATGTGCTTGCTTACAGCAACGTGCTATATGTTCTGAATGCCCGAATTGGCAATCTGTGTCAAAACTTTGTTAGGAATTATGTGATCCTTACTAGCTGGAAGTAAGGGAGATGGGGCATGAAGTTATTTCTAGGAGTTGGACACATTCCAAGTTTAGCTCAGTTCTGGGCATCTTTGAAATACCTATACAAACTTGTTCCTACATAGTAACTTGCAACTTTGAATGAGAATGTGCTTGCTTGCAGCAACGTGCTATATGTTCTGAATGCCCGAATTGGGAATCTGTGTCAAAACTTTGTTAGGAATTATGTGATCCTTACTAGCTGGAAGTAAGGGAGATGGGGCATGAAGTTATTTCTAGGAGTTGGACACATACCAAGTTTAGCTCAGTTCTGGGCATCTTTGAAATACCTATACAAACTTGTTCCTACATAGTAACTTGCATCTTTGAATGAGAATGTGCTTGCTTGCAGCAACGTGCTATATGTTCTGAATGCCCGAATTGGGAATCTGTGTCAAAACTTTGTTAGGAATTATGTGATCCTTACTAGCTGGAAGTAAGGGAGATGGGGCATGAAGTTATTTCTAGGAGTTGGACACATACCAAGTTTAGCTCAGTTCTGGGCATCTTTGAAATACCTATACAAACTGGTTCCTACATAGTAACTTGCATCTTTGAATGAGAATGTGCTTGCTTGCAGCAACGTGCTATATGTTCTGAATGCCCGAATTGGGAATCTGTGTCAAAACTTTGTTAGGAATTATGTGATCCTTACTAGCTGGAAGTAAGGGAGATGGGGCATGAAGTTATTTCTAGGAGTTGGACACATACCAAGTTTAGCTCAGTTCTGGGCATCTTTGAAATACCTATACAAACTGGTTCCTACATAGTAACTTGCATCTTTGAATGAGAATGTGCTTGCTTGCAGCAACGTGCTATATGTTCTGAATGCCCGAATTGGGAATCTGTGTCAAAACTTTGTTAGGAATTATGTGATCCTTACTAGCTGGAAGTAAGGGAGATGGGGCATGAAGTTATTTCTAGGAGTTGGACACATACCAAGTTTAGCTCAGTTCTGGGCATCTTTGAAATACCTATACAAACTTGTTCCTACCTAGTAACTTGCATCTTTGAATGAGAATGTGCTTGCTAACAGCAACGTGCTATATGTTCTGAATGCCCGAATTGGGAATCTGTGTCAAAACTTTGTTAGGAATTATGTGATCCTTACTAGCTGGAAGTAAGGGAGATGGGGCATGAAGTTATTTCTAGGAGTTGGACACATACCAAGTTTAGCTCAGTTCTGGGCATCTTTGAAATACCTATACAAACTTGTTCCTACATAGTAACTTGCAACTTTGAATGAAAATGTGCTTGCTAACAGCAACGTGCTATATGTTCTGAATGCCCGAATTGGGAATCTGTGTCAAAACTTTGTTAGGAATTATGTGATCCTTACTAGCTGGAAGTAAGGGAGATGGGGCATGAAGTTATTTCTAGGAGTTGGACACATACCAAGTTTAGCTCAGTTCTGGGCATCTTTGAAATACCTATACAAACTTGTTCCTACATAGTAACTTGCAACTTTGAATGAGAATGTGCTTGCTTGCAGCAACGTGCTATATGTTCTGAATGCCCGAATAGGGAATCTGTGTCAAAACTTTGTTAGGAATTATGTGATCCTTACTAGCTGGAAGTAAGGGAGATGGGGCATGAAGTTATTTCTAGGAGTTGGACACATACCAAGTTTAGCTCAGTTCTGGGCATCTTTGAAATACCTATACAAACTTGTTCCTACATAGTAACTTGCAACTTTGAATGAGAATGTGCTTGCTTGCAGCAACGTGCTATATGTTCTGAATGCCCGAATAGGGAATCTGTGTCAAAACTTTGTTAGGAATTATGTGATCCTTACTAGCTGGAAGTAAGGGAGATGGGGCATGAAGTTATTTCCAGGAGTTGGAAACATACCAAGTTTAGCTCAGTTCTGGGCATCTTTGAAATACCTATACAAACTTGTTCCTACATAGTAACTTGCATCTTTGAATGAGAATGTGCTTGCTTACAGCAACGTGCTATATGTTCTGAATGCCCGAATTGGGAATCTGTGTCAAAACTTTGTTAGGAATTATGTGATCCTTACTAGCTGGAAGTAAGGGTGATGGGGCATGAAGTTATTTCTTGGAGTTGGAGACATACCAAGTTTAGCTCAGTTCTGGGCATCTTTGAAATACCTATACAAACTTGTTCCTACATAGTAACTTGCAACTTTGAATGAGAATGTGCTTGCTTGCAGCAACGTGCTATATGTTCTGAATGCCCGAATAGGGAATCTGTGTCAAAACTTTGTTAGGAATTATGTGATCCTTACTAGCTGGAAGTAAGGGAGATGGAGCATGAAGTTATTTCTAGGAGTTGGACACATACCAAGTTTAGCTCAGTTCTGGGCATCTTTGAAATACCTATACAAACTTGTTCCTACATAGTAACTTGCAACTTTGAATGAAAATGTGCTTGGTTACAGCAACGTGCTATATGTTCTGAATGCCCGAATTGGGAATCTGTGTCAAAACTTTGTTAGGAATTATGTGATCCTTACTAGCTGGAAGTAAGGGAGATGGGGCATGAAGTTATTTCTAGGAGTTGGACACATACCAAGTTTAGCTCAGTTCTGGGCATCTTTGAAATACCTATACAAACTTGTTCCTACATAGTAACTTGCATCTTTGAATGAGAATGTGCTTGCTTACAGCAACGTGCTATATGTTCTGAATGCCCGAATTGGGAATCTGTGTCAAAACTTTGTTAGGAATTATGTGATCCTTACTAGCTGGAAGTAAGGGAGATGGGGCATGAAGTTATTTCTAGGAGTTGGACACATACCAAGTTTAGCTCAGTTCTGGGCATCTTTGAAATACCTATACAAACTTGTTCCTACATAGTAACTTGCAACTTTGAATGAGAATGTGCTTGCTTACAGCAACGTGCTATATGTTCTGAATGCCCGAATTGGGAATCTGGGTCAAAACTTTGTTAGGAATTATGTGATCCTTACTAGCTGGAAGTAAGGGAGATGGGGCATGAAGTTATTTCTAGGAGTTGGACACATACCAAGTTTAGCTCAGCTCTGGGCATCTTTGAAATACCTATACAAACTTGTTCCTACATAGTAACTTGCATCTTTGAATGAGAATCTGCTGGCTTAAAGCAACGTGCTATATGTTCTGAATGCCCGAATTGGGAATCTGTGTCAAAACTTTGTTAGGAATTATGTGATCCTTACTAGCTGGAAGTAAGGGAGATGGGGCATGAAGTTATTTCTAGGAGTTGGACACATACCAAGTTTAGCTCAGTTCTGGGCATCTTTGAAATACCTATACAAACTTGTTCCTACATAGTAACTTGCAACTTTGAATGAAAATGTGCTTGCTTACAGCAACGTGCTATATGTTCTGAATGCCCGAATTGGGAATCTGTGTCAAAACTTTGTTAGGAATTATGTGATCCTTACTAGCTGGAAGTAAGGGAGATGGGGCATGAAGTTATTTCTAGGAGTTGGACACATACCAAGTTTAGCTCAGTTCTGGGCATCTTTGAAATACCTATACAAACTTGTTCCTACATAGAAACTTGCATCTTTGAATGAGAATGTGCTTGCTTACAGCAACGTGCTATATGTTCTGAATGCCCGAATTGGCAATCTGTGTCAAATCTTTGTTAGGAATTATGTGATCCTTACTAGCTGGAAGTAAGGGAGATGGGGCATGAAGTTATTTCTAGTAGTTGGACACATACCAACTTTAGCTCAGTTCTGGGCATCTTTGAAATACCTATACAAACTTGTTCCTACATAGTAACTTGCAACTTTGAATGAGAATGTGCTTGCTTACAGCAACGTGCTATATGTTCTGAATGCCCGAATTGGGAATCTGTGTCAAAACTTTGTTAGGAATTATGTGATCCTTACTAGCT
The DNA here is from genome assembly GCF_020826845.1 of Diceros bicornis minor. Classification (NCBI taxonomy): domain Eukaryota; kingdom Metazoa; phylum Chordata; class Mammalia; order Perissodactyla; family Rhinocerotidae; genus Diceros; species Diceros bicornis. The sequence continues at coordinate 71,703 of NW_026691122.1, read as the reverse complement.
GGAAGTAAGGGAGATGGGGCATGAAGTTATTTCTAGGAGTTGGACACATACCAAGTTTAGCTCAGTTCTGGGCATCTTTGAAATACCTATACAAACTTGTTCCTACATAGTAACTTGCAACTTTGAATGAAAATGTGCTTGCTTACAGCAACGTGCTATATGTTCTGAATGCCCGAATTGGGAATCTGTGTCAAAACTTTGTTAGGAATTATGTGATCCTTACTAGCTGGAAGTAAGGGAGATGGGGCATGAAGTTATTTCTAGGAGTTGGACACATACCAAGTTTAGCTCAGTTCTGGGCATCTTTGAAATACCTATACAAACTTGTTCCTACATAGTAACTTGCAACTTTGAATGAGAATGTGCTTGCTTACAGCAACGTGCTATATGTTCTGAATGCCCGAATTGGGAATCTGTGTCAAAACTTTGTTAGGAATTATGTGATCCTTACTAGCTGGAAGTAAGGGAGATGGGGCATGAAGTTATTTCTAGGAGTTGGACACATACCAAGTTTAGCTCAGTTCTGGGCATCTTTGAAATACCTATGCAAACTTGTTCCTCAATAGTAACTTGCAACATTGAAGGAGAATGTGCTTGCTTGCAGCAACGTGCTATATGTTCTGAATGCCCGAATAGGGAATCTGTGTCAAAACTTTGTTAGGAATTATGTGATCCTTACTAGCTGGAAGTAAGGGAGATGGGGCATGAAGTTATTTCTAGGAGTTGGACACATACCAAGTTTAGCTCAGTTCTGGGCATCTTTGAAATACCTATACAAACTTGTTCCTACATAGTAACTTGCATCTTTGAATGAGAATGTGCTTGCTTGCAGCAACGTGCTATATGTTCTCAATGCCCGAATAGGGAATCTGTGTCAAAACTTTGTTAGGAATTATGTGATCCTTACTAGCTGGAAGTAAGGGAGATGGGGCATGAAGTTATTTCTAGGAGTTGGACACATACCAAGTTTAGCTCAGTTCTGGGCATCTTTGAAATACCTATACAAACTTGTTCCTACATAGAAACTTGCATCTTTGAATGAGAATGTGCTTGCTTACAGCAACGTGCTATATGTTCTGAATGCCCGAATTGGCAATCTGTGTCAAATCTTTGTTAGGAATTATGTGATCCTTACTAGCTGGAAGTAAGGGAGATGGGGCATGAAGTTATTTCTAGGAGTTGGACACATACCAAGTTTAGCTCAGTTCTGGGCATCTTTGAAATACCTATACAAACTTGTTCCTACATAGTAACTTGCAACATTGATTGAAAATGTGCTTGCTTACAGCAACGTGCTATATGTTCTGAATGCCCGAATTGGGAATCTGTGTCAAAACTTTGTTAGGAATTATGTGATCCTTACTAGCTGGAAGTAAGGGAGATGGGGCATGAAGTTATTTCTAGGAGTTGGACACATACCAAGTTTAGCTCAGTTCTGGGCATCTTTGAAATACCTATACACACTTGTTCCTACATAGTAACTTGCATCTTTGAATGAGAATGTGCTTGCTTACAGCAACGTACTATATGTTCTGAATGCCCGAATTGGGAATCTGTGTCAAAACATTGTTAGGAATTATGTGATCCTTACTAGCTGGAAGTAAGGGAGATGGGGCATGAAGTTATTTCTAGGAGTTGGACACATACCAAGTTTAGCTCAGTTCTGGGCATCTTTGAAATACCTATACAAACTTGTTCCTACATAGTAACTTGCAACTTTGAATGAGAATGTGCTTGCTTACAGCAACGTGCTATATGTTCTGAATGCCCGAATTGGGCATCTGTGTCAAAACTTTGTTAGGAATTATGTGATCCTTACTAGCTGGAAGTAAGGGAGATGGGCCATGAAGTTATTTCTAGGAGTTGGACACATACCAAGTTTAGCTCAGTTCTGGGCATCTTTGAAATACCTATACAAACTTGTTCCTACATAGAAACTTGCATCTTTGAATGAGAATGTGCTTGCTTACAGCAACGTGCTATATGTTCTGAATGCCCGAATTGGCAATCTGTGTCAAATCTTTGTTAGGAATTATGTGATCCTTACTAGCTGGAAGTAAGGGAGATGGGGCATGAAGTTATTTCTAGGAGTTGGACACATACCAAGTTTAGCTCAGTTCTGGGCATCTTTGAAATACCTATACAAACTTGTTCCTACATAGTAACTTGCAACTTTGAATGAAAATGTGCTTGCTTACAGCAACGTGCTATATGTTCTGAATGCCCGAATTGGGAATCTGTGTCAAAACTTTGTTAGGAATTATGTGATCCTTACTAGCTGGAAGTAAGGGAGATGGGGCATGAAGTTATTTCTAGGAGTTGGACACATACCAAGTTTAGCTCAGTTCTGGGCATCTTTGAAATACCTATACAAACTTGTTCCTACATAGTAAATTGCATCTTTGAATGAGAATCTGCTTGCTTACAGCAACGTGCTATATGTTCTGAATGCCCGAATTGGGAATCTGTGTCAAAACTTTGTTAGGAATTATGTGATCCTTACTAGCTGGAAGTAAGGGAGATGGGGCATGAAGTTATTTCTAGGAGTTGGACACATACCAAGTTTAGCTCAGTTCTGGGCATCTTTGAAATACCTATACAAACTTGTTCCTACATAGAAACTTGCATCTTTGAATGAGAATGTGCTTGCTTACAGCAACGTGCTATATGTTCTGAATGCCCGAATTGGGAATCTGTGTCAAAACTTTGTTAGGAATTATGTGATCCTTACTAGCTGGAAGTAAGGGAGATGGGGCATGAAGTTATTTCTAGGAGTTGGACACATACCAAGTTTAGCTCAGTTCTGGGCATCTTTGAAATACCTATACAAACTTGTTCCTACATAGTAACTTGCAACTTTGAATGAAAATGTGCTTGCTTACAGCAACGTGCTATATGTTCTGAATGCCCGAATTGGGAATCTGTGTCAAAACTTTGTTAGGAATTATGTGATCCTTACTAGCTGGAAGTAAGGGAGATGGGGCATGAAGTTGTTTCTAGGAGTTGGACACATACCAAGTTTAGCTCAGTTCTGGGCATCTTTGAAATACCTATACAAACTTGTTCCTACATAGTAACTTGCAACTTTGAATGAAAATGTGCTTGCTTACAGCAACGTGCTATATGTTCTGAATGCCCGAATTGGGAATCTGTGTCAAAACTTTGTTAGGAATTATGTGATCCTTACTAGCTGGAAGTAAGGGAGATGGGGCATGAAGTTATTTCTAGGAGTTGGACACATACCAAGTTTAGCTCAGTTCTGGGCATCTTTGAAATACCTATACAAACTTGTTCCTACATAGTAACTTGCATCTTTGAATGAGAATCTGCTTGCTTACAGCAACGTGCTATATGTTCTGAATGCCCGAATTGGGAATCTGTGTCAAAACTTTGTTAGGAATTATGTGATCCTTACTAGCTGGAAGTAAGGGAGATGGGGCATGAAGTTATTTCTAGGAGTTGGACACATACCAAGTTTAGCTCAGTTCTGGGCATCTTTGAAATACCTATACAAACTTGTTCCTACATAGTAACTTGCAACTTTGAATGAAAATGTGCTTGCTTACAGCAACGTGCTATATGTTCTGAATGCCCGAATTGGGAATCTGTGTCAAAACTTTGTTAGGAATTATGTGATCCTTACTAGCTGGAAGTAAGGGAGATGGGGCATGAAGTTATTTCTAGGAGTTGGACACATACCAAGTTTAGCTCAGTTCTGGGCATCTTTGAAATACCTATACAAACTTGTTCCTACATAGTAACTTGCAACTTTGAATGAGAATCTGCTTGCTTACAGCAACGTGCTATATGTTCTGAATGCCCGAATTGGGAATCTGTGTCAAAACTTTGTTAGGAATTATGTGATCCTTACTAGCTGGAAGTAAGGGAGATGGGGCATGAAGTTATTTCTAGGAGTTGGACACATACCAAGTTTAGCTCAGTTCTGGACATCTTTGAAATACCTATGCAAACTTGTTCCTAAATAGTAACTTGCAACATTGAATGAGAATGTGCTTGCTTGCAGCAACGTGCTATATGTTCTGAATGCCCGAATAGGGAATCTGTGTCAAAACTTTGTTAGGAATTATGTGATCCTTATTAGCTGGAAGTAAGGGAGATGGGGCATGAAGTTATTTCTAGGATTTGGACACATACCAAGTTTAGCTCAGTTCTGGGCATCTTTGAAATACCTATACAAACTTGTTCCTACATAGTAACTTGCATCTTTGAATGAGAATGTGCTTACTTGCAGCAACGTGCTATATGTTCTGAATGCCCGAATAGGGAATCTGTGTGAAAACTTTGTTAGGAATTATGTGATCCTTACTAGCTGGAAGTAAGGGAGATGGGGCATGAAGTTATTTCTAGGAGTTGGACACATACCAAGTTTAGCTCAGTTCTGGGCATCTTTGAAATACCTATACAAACTTGTTCCTACATAGTAACTTGCATCTTTGAATGAGAATCTGCTTGCTTACAGCAACGTGCTATATGTTCTGAATGCCCGAATTGGGAATCTGTGTCAAAACTTTGTTAGGAATTATGTGATCCTTACTAGCTGGAAGTAAGGGAGATGGGGCATGAAGTTATTTCTAGGAGTTGGACACATACCAAGTTTAGCTCAGTTCTGGCCATCTTTGAAATACCTATACAAACTTGTTCCTACATAGTAACTTACAACTTTGAATGAAAATGTGCTTGCTTGCAGCAACGTGCTTTATGTTCTGAATGCCCGAATTGGGAATCTGTGTCAAAACTTTGTTAGGAATTATGTGATCCTTACTAGCTGGAAGTAAGGGAGATGGGGCATGAAGTTATTTCTAGGAGTTGGACACACACCAAGTTTAGCTCAGTTCTGGGCATCTTTGAAATACCTATACAAACTTGTTCCTACATAGAAACTTGCATCTTTGAATGAGAATGTGCTTGCTTACAGCAACGTGCTATATGTTCTGAATGCCCGAATTGGGAATCTGTGTCAAAACTTTGTTAGGAATTATGTGATCCTTACTAGCTGGAAGTAAGGGAGATGGGGCATGAAGTTATTTCTAGGAGTTGGACACATACCAAGTTTAGCTCAGTTCTGGCCATCTTTGAAATACCTATACAAACTTGTTCCTACATAGTAACTTGCAACTTTGAATGAGAATGTGCTTGCTTGCAGCAACGTGCTATATGTTCTGAATGCCCGAATTGGGAATCTGTGTCAAAACTTTGTTAGGAATTATGTGATCCTTACTAGCTGGAAGTAAGGGAGATGGGGCATGAAGTTATTTCTAGGAGTTGGACACACACCATGTTTAGCTCAGTTCTGGGCATCTTTGAAATACCTATACAAACTTGTTCCTACATAGAAACTTGCATCTTTGAATGAGAATGTGCTTGCTTACAGCAACGTGCTATATGTTCTGAATGCCCGAATTGGGAATCTGTGTCAAAACTTTGTTAGGAATTATGTGATCCTTACTAGCTGGAAGTAAGGGAGATGGGTCATGAAGTTATTTCTAGGAGTTGGACACATACCAAGTTTAGCTCAGTTCTGGGCATCTTTGAAATACCTATACAAACTTGTTCCTACATAGTAACTTGCAACTTTGAATGAGAATGTGCTTGCTTACAGCAACGTGCTATATGTTCTGAATGCCCGAATTGGGAATCTGTGTCAAAACTTTGTTAGGAATTATGTGATCCTTACTAGCTGGAAGTAAGGGAGATGGGGCATGAAGTTATTTCTAGGAGTTGGACACATACCAAGTTTAGCTCAGTTCTGGGCATCTTTGAAATACCTATGCAAACTGGTTCCTACATAGTAACTTGCAACTTTGAATGAGAATGTGCTTGCTTACAGCAACGTGCTATATGTTCTAAATGCCCGAATAGGGAATCTGTGTCAAAACTTTGTTAGGAATTATGTGATCCTTACTAGCTGGAAGTAAGGGAGATGGGGCATGAAGTTATTTCTAGGAGTTGGACACATACCAAGTTTAGCTCAGTTCTGGGCATCTTTGAAATACCTATACAAACTTGTTCCTACATAGTAACTTGCAACTTTGAATGAAAATGTGCTTGCTCGCAGCAACGTGCTATATGTTCTGAATGCCCGAATATGGAATCTGTGTCAAAACTTTGTTAGGAATTATGTGATCCTTACTAGCTGGAAGTAAGGGAGATGGGGCATGAAGTTATTTCTAGGAGTTGGACACATACCAAGTTTAGCTCAGTTCTGGGCATCTTTGAAATACCTATACAAACTTGTTCCTACATAGTAACTTGCACATTTGAATGAAAATGTGCTTGCTCGCAGCAACGTGCTATATGTTCTGAATGCCCGAATTGGCAATCTGTGTCAAAACTTTGTTAGGAATTATGTGATCCTTACTAGCTGGAAGTAAGGGAGATGGGGCATGAAGTTATTTCTAGGAGTTGGACACATACCAAGTTTAGCTCAGTTCTGGGCATCTTTGAAATACCTATACAAACTTGTTCCTACATAGTAACTTGCATCTTTGAATGAGAATGTGCTTGCTCGCAGCAACGTGCTATATGTTCTGAATGCCCGAATTGGCAATCTGTGTCAAAACATTGTTAGGAATTATGTGATCCTTACTAGCTGGAAGTAAGGGAGATGGGGCATGAAGTTATTTCTAGGAGTTGGACACATACCAAGTTTAGCTCAGTTCTGGGCATCTTTGAAATACCTATACAAACTTCTTCCTACATAGTAACTTGCATCTTTGAATGAGAATGTGCTTGCTTGCAGCAACGTGCTATATGTTCTGAATGCCCAAATTGGCAATCTGTGTCAAAACTTTGTTAGGAATTATGTGATCCTTACTAGCTGGAAGTAAGGGAGATGGGGCATGAAGTTATTTCTAGGAGTTGGACACATACCAAGTTTAGCTCAGTTCTGGGCATCTTTGAAATACCTATACAAACTTGTTCCTACATAGTAACTTGCAACTTTGAATGAAAATGTGCTTGCTTACAGCAACGTGCTATATGTTCTGAATGCCCGAATTGGGAATCTGTGTCAAAACTTTGTTAGGAATTATGTGATCCTTACTAGCTGGAAGTAAGGGAGATGGGGCATGAAGTTATTTCTAGGAGTTGGACACATACCAAGTTTAGCTCAGTTCTGGGCATCTTTGAAATACCTATACAAACTTGTTCCTACATAGTAACTTGCATCTTTGAATGAGAATCTGCTTGCTTACAGCAACGTGCTATATGTACTGAATGCCCGAATTGGGAATCTGTGTCAAAACTTTGTTAGGAATTATGTGATCCTTACTAGCTGGAAGTAAGGGAGATGGGGCATGAAGTTATTTCTAGGAGTTGGACACATACCAAGTTTAGCTCAGTTCTGGGCATCTTTGAAATACCTATACAAACTGGTTCCTACATAGTAACTTGCATCTTTGAATGAGAATCTGCTTGCTTACAGCAACGTGCAATATGTTCTGAATGCCCGAATTGGGAATCTGTGTCAAAAGTTTGTTAGGAATTATGTGATCCTTAATAGCTGGAAGTAAGGGAGATGGGGCATGAAGTTATTTCTAGGAGTTGGACACATACCAAGTTTAGCTCAGTTCTGGGCATCTTTGAAATACCTATACAAACTTGTTCCTACATAGTAACTTGCAACTTTGAATGAAAATGTGCTTGCTTACAGCAACGTGCTATATGTTCTGAATGCCCGAATTGGCAATCTGTGTCAAAACTTTGTTAAGAATTATGTGATCCTTACTAGCTGGAAGTAAGGGAGATTGGGCATGAAGTTATTTCTAGGAGTTGGACACATACCAAGTTTAGCTCAGTTCTGGGCATCTTTGAAATACCTATACAAACTTGTTCCTACATAGTAACTTGCAACTTTGAATGAGAATGTGCTTGCTTGCAGCAACGTGCTATATGTTCTGAATGCCCGAATAGGGAATCTGTGTCAAAACTTTGTTAGGAATTATGTGATCCTTACTAGCTGGAAGTAAGGGAGATGGGGCATGAAGTTATTTCCAGGAGTTGGACACATACCAAGTTTAGCTCAGTTCTGGGCATCTTTGAAATACCTATAGAAACTTGTTCCTACACAGTAACTTGCATCTTTGAATGAGAATGTGCTTGCTTGCAGCAACGTGCTATATGTTCTGAATGCCCGAATAGGGAATCTGTGTCAAAACTTTGTTAGGATTTATGTGATCCTTACTAGCTGGAAGTAAGGGAGATGGGGCATGAAGTTATTTCTAGGAGTTGGACACATACCAAGTTTAGCTCAGTTCTGGGCATCTTTGAAATACCTATACAAACTTGTTCCTACATAGTAACTTGCATCTTTGAATGAGAATGTGCTTGCTTGCAGCAACGTGCTATATGTTCTGAATGCCCGAATAGGGAATCTGTGTCAAAACTTTGTTAGGAATTATGTGACCCTTACTAGCTGGAAGTAAGGGAGATGGGGCATGAAGTTATTTCTAGGAGTTGGACACATACCAAGTTTAGCTCAGTTCTGGGCATCTTTGAAATACCTATACAAACTTGTTCCTACATAGTAACTTGCAACTTTGAATGAAAATGTGCTTGCTTGCAGCAACGTGCTATATGTTCTGAATGCCCGAATAGGGAATCTGTGTCAAAACTTTGTTAGGAATTATGTGATCCTTACTAGCTGGAAGTAAGGGAGATGGGGCATGAAGTTGTTTCTAGGAGTTGGACACATACCAAGTTTAGCTCAGTTCTGGGCATCTTTGAAATACCTATACAAACTTGTTCCTACATAGTAACTTGCAACTTTGAATGAAAATGTGCTTGCTTGCAGCAACGTGCTATATGTTCTGCATGCCCGAATATGGAATCTGTGTCAAAACTTTGTTAGGAATTATGTGATCCTTACTAGCTGGAAGTAAGGGAGATGGGGCATGAAGTTGTTTCTAGGAGTTGGACACATACCAAGTTTAGCTCAGTTCTGGGCATCTTTGAAATACCTATACAAACTTGTTCCTACATAGTAACTTGCATCTTTGAATGAGAATGTGCTTGCTTACAGCAACGTGCTATATGTTCTGAATGCCCGAATTGGCAATCTGTGTCAAAACTTTGTTAGGAATTATGTGATCCTTACTAGCTGGAAGTAAGGGAGATGGGGCATGAAGTTATTTCTAGGAGTTGGACACATACCAAGTTTAGCTCAGTTCTGGGCATCTTTGAAATACCTATACAAACTTGTTCCTACATAGTAACTTGCAACTTTGAATGAGAATGTGCTTGCTTACAGCAACGTGCTATATGTTCTGAATGCCCGAATTGGCAATCTGTGTCAAAACTTTGTTAGGAATTATGTGATCCTTACTAGCTGGAAGTAAGGGAGATGGGGCATGAAGTTATTTCTAGGAGTTGGACACATTCCAAGTTTAGCTCAGTTCTGGGCATCTTTGAAATACCTATACAAACTTGTTCCTACATAGTAACTTGCAACTTTGAATGAGAATGTGCTTGCTTGCAGCAACGTGCTATATGTTCTGAATGCCCGAATTGGGAATCTGTGTCAAAACTTTGTTAGGAATTATGTGATCCTTACTAGCTGGAAGTAAGGGAGATGCGGCATGAAGTTATTTCTAGGAGTTGGACACATACCAAGTTTAGCTCAGTTCTGGGCATCTTTGAAATACCTATACAAACTTGTTCCTACATAGTAACTTGCATCTTTGAATGAGAATGTGCTTGCTTGCAGCAACGTGCTATATGTTCTCAATGCCCGAATAGGGAATCTGTGTCAAAACTTTGTTAGGAATTATGTGATCCTTACTAGCTGGAAGTAAGGGAGATGGGGCATGAAGTTATTTCTAGGAGTTGGACACATACCAAGTTTAGCTCAGTTCTGGGCATCTTTGAAATACCTATGCAAACTTGTTCCTAAATAGTAACTTGCAACTTTGAATGAGAATGTGCTTGCTTGCAGCAACGTGCTATATGTTCTGAATGCCCGAATAGGGAATCTGTGTCAAAACTTTGTTAGCAATTATGTGATCCTTACTAGCTGGAAGTAAGGGAGATGGGGCATGAAGTTATTTCTAGGAGTTGGACACATACCAAGTTTAGCTCAGTTCTGGGCATCTTTGAAATACCTATACAAACTTGTTCCTATATAGTAACTTGCAACTTTGAATGAGAATGTGCTTGCTTACAGCAACGTGCTATATGTTCTGAATGCCCGAATTGGGAATCTGTGTCAAAACTTTGTTAGGAATTATGTGATCCTTACTAGCTGGAAGTAAGGGAGATGGGGCATGAAGTTATTTCTAGGAGTTGGACACATACCAAGTTTAGCTCAGTTCTGGGCATCTTTGAAATACCTATACAAACTTGTTCCTACATAGTAACTTGCAACTTTGAATGAGAATGTGCTTGCTTGCAGCAACGTGCTATATGTTCTGAATGCCCGAATAGGGAATCTGTGTCAAATCTTTGTTAGGAATTATGTGATCCTTACTAGCTGGAAGTAAGGGAGATGGGGCATGAAGTTATTTCTAGGAGTTGGACACATACCAAGTTTAGCTCAGTTCTGGGCATCTTTGAAATACCTATACAAACTTGTTCCTACATAGTAACTTGCAACTTTGAATGAGAATGTGCTTGCTCGCAGCAACGTGCTATATGTTCTGAATGCCCGAATTGGCAATCTGTGTCAAAACTTTGTTAGGAATTATGTGATCCTTACTAGCTGGAAGTAAGGGAGATGGGGCATGAAGTTATTTCTAGGAGTTGGACACATACCAAGTTTAGCTCAGTTCTGGGCATCTTTGAAATACCTATACAAACTTGTTCCTACATAGTAACTTGCATCTTTGAATGAGAATGTGCTTGCTCGCAGCAACGTGCTATATGTTCTGAATGCCCGAATTGGCAATCTGTGTCAAAACATTGTTAGGAATTATGTGATCCTTACTAGCTGGAAGTAAGGGAGATGGGGCATGAAGTTATTTCTAGGAGTTGGACACATACCAAGTTTAGCTCAGTTCTGGGCATCTTTGAAATACCTATACAAACTTGTTCCTACATAGTAACTTGCATCTTTGAATGAGAATGTGCTTGCTCGCAGCAACGTGCTATATGTTCTGAATGCCCGAATTGGCAATCTGTGTCAAAACTTTGTTAGGAATTATGTGATCCTTACTAGCTGGAAGTAAGGGAGATGGGGCATGAAGTTATTTCTAGGAGTTGGACACATACCAAGTTTAGCTCAGTTCTGGGCATCTTTGAAATACCTATACAAACTTGTTCCTACATAGTAACTTGCAACTTTGAATGAGAATGTGCTTGCTTACAGCAACGTGCTATATGTTCTGAATGCCCGAATTGGGAATCTGTGTCAAAACTTTGTTAGGAATTATGAGATCCTTACTAGCTGGAAGTAAGGGAGATGGGGCATGAAGTTATTTCTAGGAGTTGGACACATACCAAGTTTAGCTCAGTTCTGGGCATCTTTGAAATACCTATACAAACTTGTTCCTACATAGTAACTTGCATCTTTGAATGAGAATCTGCTTGCTTACAGCAACGTGCTATATGTACTGAATGCCCGAATTGGGAATCTGTGTCAAAACTTTGTTAGGAATTATGTGATCCTTACTAGCTGGAAGTAAGGGAGATGGGGCATGAAGTTATTTCTAGGAGTTGGACACATACCAAGTTTAGCTCAGTTCTGGGCATCTTTGAAATACCTATACAAACTGGTTCCTACATAGTAACTTGCAACTTTGAATGAGAATGTGCCTGCTTACAGCAACGTGCTATATGTTCTGAATGCCCGAATTGGGAATCTGTGTCAAAACTTTGTTAGGAATTATGTGATCCTTACTAGCTGGAAGTAAGGGAGATGGGGCATGAAGTTATTTCTAGGAGTTGGACACATACCAAGTTTAGCTCAGTTCTGGGCATCTTTGAAATACCTATACAAACTTGTTCCTACATAGTAACTTGCATCTTTGAATGAGAATCTGCTTGCTTACAGCAACGTGCTATATGTGTTGAATGCCCGAATTGGGAATCTGTGTCAAAACTTTGTTAGGAATTATGTGATCCTTACTAGCTGGAAGTAAGGGAGATGGGGCATGAAGTTATTTCTAGGAGTTGGACACATACCAAGTTTAGCTCAGTTCTGGGCATCTTTGAAATACCTATACAAACTTGTTCCTACATAGTAACTTGCAACTTTGAATGAAAATGTGCTTGCTTACAGCAACGTGCTATATGTTCTGAATGCCAGAATTGGGAATCTGTGTCAAAACCTTGTTAGCAATTATGTGATCCTTACTAGCTGGAAGTAAGGGAGATGGGGCATGAAGTTATTTCTAGGAGTTGGACACATACCAAGTTTAGCTCAGTTCTGGGCATCTTTGAAATACCTATACAAACTTGTTCCTACATAGTAACTTGCAACTTTGAATGAGAATGTGCTTGCTTGCAGCAACGTGCTATATGTTCTGAATGCCCGAATAGGGAATCTGTGTCAAAACTTTGTTAGGAATTATGTGATCCTTACTAGCTGGAAGTAAGGGAGATGGGGCATGAAGTTATTTCCAGGAGTTGGACACATACCAAGTTTAGCTCAGTTCTGGGCATCTTTGAAATACCTATACAAACTTGTTCCTACATAGTAACTTGCATCTTTGAATGAGAATGTGCTTGCTTGCAGCAACGTGCTATATGTTCTGAATGCCCGAATAGGGAATCTGTGTCAAAACTTTGTTAGGAATTATGTGATCCTTACTAGCTGGAAGTAAGGGAGATGGGGCATGAAGTTATTTCTAGGAGTTGGACACATACCAAGTTTAGCTCAGTTCTGGGCATCTTTGAAATACCTATACAAACTTGTTCCTACATAGTAACTTGCATCTTTGAATGAGAATGTGCTTGCTTGCAGCAACGTGCTATATGTTCTGAATGCCCGAATAGGGAATCTGTGTCAAAACTTTGTTAGGAATTATGTGATCCTTACTAGCTGGAAGTAAGGGAGATGGGGCATGAAGTTATTTCTAGGAGTTGGACACATACCAAGTTTAGCTCAGTTCTGGGCATCTTTGAAATACCTATACAAACTTGTTCCTACATAGTAAGTTGCAACTTTGAATGAAAATGTGCTTGCTTGCAGCAACGTGCTATATGTTCTGAATGCCCGAATAGGGAATCTGTGTCAAAACTTTGTTAGGAATTATGTGATCCTTACTAGCTGGAAGTAAGGGAGATGGGGCATGAAGTTGTTTCTAGGAGTTGGACACATACCAAGTTTAGCTCAGTTCTGGGCATCTTTGAAATACCTATACAAACTTGTTCCTACATAGTAACTTGCAACTTTGAATGAAAATGTGCTTGCTTGCAGCAACGTGCTATATGTTCTGAATGCCCGAATATGGAATCTGTGTCAAAACTTTGTTAGGAATTATGTGATCCTTACAAGCTGGAAGTAAGGGAGATGGGGCATGAAGTTGTTTCTAGGAGTTGGACACATACCAAGTTTAGCTCAGTTCTGGGCATCTTTGAAATACCTATACAAACTTGTTCCTACATAGTAACTTGCATCTTTGAATGAGAATGTGCTTGCTTACAGCAACGTGCTATATGTTCTGAATGCCCGAATTGGCAATCTGTGTCAAAACTTTGTTAGGAATTATGTGATCCTTACTAGCTGGAAGTAAGGGAGATGGGGCATGAAGTTATTTCTAGGAGTTGGACACATACCAAGTTTAGCTCAGTTCTGGGCATCTTTGAAATACCTATACAAACTTGTTCCTACATAGTAACTTGCAACTTTGAATGAGAATGTGCTTGCTTACAGCAACGTGCTATATGTTCTGAATGCCCGAATTGGCAATCTGTGTCAAAACTTTGTTAGGAATTATGTGATCCTTACTAGCTGGAAGTAAGGGAGATGGGGCATGAAGTTATGTCTAGGAGTTGGACACATACCAAGTTTAGCTCAGTTCTGGGCATCTTTGAAATACCTATACAAACTTGTTCCTACATAGTAACTTGCACCTTTGAATGAAAATGTGCTTGCTAACAGCAACGTGCTATATGTTCTGAATGCCCGAATTGGGAATCTGTATCAAAACTTTGTTAGGAATTATGTGATCCTTACTAGCTGGAAGTAAGGGAGATGGGGCATGAAGTTATTTCTAGGAGTTGGACACATACCAAGTTTAGCTCAGTTCTGGGCATCTTTGAAATACCTATACAAACTTGTTCCTACATAGTAACTTGCAACTTTGAATGAGAATGTGCTTGCTTGCAGCAACGTGCTATATGTTCTGAATGCCCGAATAGGGAATCTGTGTCAAAACTTTGTTAGGAATTATGTGATCCTTACTAGCTGGAAGTAAGGGAGATGGGGCATGAAGTTATTTCTAGGAGTTGGACACATACCAAGTTTAGCTCAGTTCTGGGCATCTTTGAAATACCTATACAAACTTGTTCCTACATAGTAACTTGCATCTTTGAATGAGAATGTGCTTGCTTACAGCAACGTGCTATATGTTCTGAATGCCCGAATTGGGAATCTGTGTCAAAACTTTGTTAGGAATTATGTGATCCTTACTAGCTGGAAGTAAGGGAGATGGGGCATGAAGTTATTTCTAGGAGTTGGACACATACCAAGTTTAGCTCAGTTCTGGGCATCTTTGAAATACCTATACAAACTTGTTCCTACATGGTAACTTGCATCTTTGAATGAGAATGTGCTTGCTTACAGCAACGTGCTATATGTTCTGAATGCCCGAATTGGGAATCTGTGTCAAAACTTTGTTAGGAATTATGTGATCCTTATTAGCTGGAAGTAAGGGTGATGGGGCATGAAGTTATTTCTTGGAGTTGGAGACATACCAAGTTTAGCTCAGTTCTGGGCATCTTTGAAATACCTATACAAACTTGTTCCTACATAGTAACTTGCAACTTTGAATGAGAATGTGCTTGCTTGCAGCAACGTGCTATATGTTCTGAATGCCCGAATATGGAATCTGTGTCAAAACTTTGTTAGGAATTATGTGATCCTTACTAGCTGGAAGTAAGGGAGATGGGGCATGAAGTTATTTCTAGGAGTTGGACACATACCAAGTTTAGCTCAGTTCTGGGCATCTTTAAAATACCTATACAAACTTGTTCCTACATAGTAACTTGCATCTTTGAATGAGAATCTGCTTGCTTACAGCAACGTGCTATATGTACTGAATGCCCGAATTGGGAATCTGTGTCAAAACTTTGTTAGGAATTATGTGATCCTTACTAGCTGGAAGTAAGGGAGATGGGCCATGAACTTATTTCTAGGAGTTGGACACATACCAAGTTTAGCTCAGTTCTGGGCATCTTTGAAATACCTATACAAACTTGTTCCTACATAGTAACTTGCAACTTTGAATGAAAATGTGCTTGCTTACACTAACGAGCTATATGTTCTGAATGCCCGAATTGGGAATCTGTGTCAAAACTTTGTTAGCAATTATGTGATCCTTACTAGCTGGAAGTAAGGGAGATGGGGCATGAAGTTATTTCTAGGAGTTGGACACATACCAAGTTTAGCTCAGTTCTGGGCATCTTTGAAATACCTATACAAACTTGTTCCTACATAGTAACTTGCAACTTTGAATGAGAATGTGCTTGCTTGCAGCAACGTGCTATATGTTCTGAATGCCCGAATAGGGAATCTGTGTCAAAACTTTGTTAGGAATTATGTGATCCTTACTAGCTGGAAGTAAGGGAGATGGGGCATGAAGTTATTTCCAGGAGTTGGACACATACCAAGTTTAGCTCAGTTCTGGGCATCTTTGAAATACCTATACAAACTTGTTCCTACATAGTAACTTGCATCTTTGAATGAGAATGTGCTTGCTTGCAGCAACGTGCTATATGTTCTGAATGCCCGAATAGGGAATCTGTGTCAAAACTTTGTTAGGAATTATGTGATCCTTACTAGCTGGAAGTAAGGGAGATGGGGCATGAAGTTATTTCTAGGAGTTGGACACATACCAAGTTTAGCTCAGTTCTGGGCATCTTTGAAATACCTATACAAACTTGTTCCTACATAGTAACTTGCATCTTTGAATGAGAATGTGCTTGCTTGCAGCAACGTGCTATATGTTCTGAATGCCCGAATAGGGAATCTGTGTCAAAACTTTGTTCGCAATTATGTGATCCTTACTAGCTGGAAGTAAGGGAGATGGGGCATGAAGTTGTTTCTAGGAGTTGGACACATACCACGTTTAGCTCAGTTCTGGGCATCTTTGAAATACCTATACAAACTTGTTCCTACATAGTAACTTGCATCTTTGAATGAGAATGTGCTTGCTTACAGCAACGTGCTATATGTTCTGAATGCCCGAATTGGGAATCTGTGTCAAAACTTTGTTAGGAATTATGTGATCCTTACTAGCTGGAAGTAAGGGAGATGGGGCATGAAGTTATTTCTAGGAGTTGGACACATACCAAGTTTAGCTCAGTTCTGGGCATCTTTGAAATACCTATACAAACTTGTTCCTACATAGTAACTTGCATCTTTGAATGAGAATGTGCTTGCTTACAGCAACGTGCTATATGTTCTGAATGCCCGAATTGGGAATCTGTGTCAAAACTTTGTTAGGAATTATGTGATCCTTATTAGCTGGAAGTAAGGGTGATGGGGCATGAAGTTATTTCTTGGAGTTGGAGACATACCAAGTTTAGCTCAGTTCTGGGCATCTTTGAAATACCTATACAAACTTGTTCCTACATAGTAACTTGCAACTTTGAATGAGAATGTGCTTGCTTGCAGCAACGTGCTATATGTTCTGAATGCCCGAATATGGAATCTGTGTCAAAACTTTGTTAGGAATTATGTGATCCTTACTAGCTGGAAGTAAGGGAGATGGGGCATGAAGTTATTTCTAGGAGTTGGACACATACCAAGTTTAGCTCAGTTCTGGGCATCTTTAAAATACCTATACAAACTTGTTCCTACATAGTAACTTGCATCTTTGAATGAGAATCTGCTTGCTTACAGCAACGTGCTATATGTACTGAATGCCCGAATTGGGAATCTGTGTCAAAACTTTGTTAGGAATTATGTGATCCTTACTAGCTGGAAGTAAGGGAGATGGGGCATGAAGTTATTTCTAGGAGTTGGACACATACCAAGTTTAGCTCAGTTCTGGGCATCTTTGAAATACCTATACAAACTGGTTCCTACATAGTAACTTGCAACTTTGAATGAGAATGTGCCTGCTTACAGCAACGTGGTATATGTTCTGAATGCCCGAATAGGGAATCTGTGTCAAAACTTTGTTAGGAATTATGTGATCCTTACTAGCTGGAAGTAAGGGAGATGGGGCATGAAGTTATTTCTAGGAGTTGGACACATACCAAGTTTAGCTCAGTTCTGGGCATCTTTGAAATACCTATACAAACTTGTTCCTATATAGTAACTGCATCTTTGAATGAGAATCTGCTTGCTTACAGCAACGTGCTATATGTTCTGAATGCCCGAATTGGCAATCTGTGTCAAAACTTTGTTAGGAATTATGTGATCCTTACTAGCTGGAAGTAAGGGAGATGGGCCATGAACTTATTTCTAGGAGTTGGACACATACCAAGTTGAGCTCAGTTCTGGGCATCTTTGAAATACCTATACAAACTTGTTCCTACATAGTAACTTGCAACTTTGAATGAAAATGTGCTTGCTTACACTAACGAGCTATATGTTCTGAATGCCCGAATTGGGAATCTGTGTCAAAACTTTGTTAGCAATTATGTGATCCTTACTAGCTGGAAGTAAGGGAGATGGGGCATGAAGTTATTTCTAGGAGTTGGACACATACCAAGTTTAGCTCAGTTCTGGGCATCTTTGAAATACCTATACAAACTTGTTCCTACATAGTAACTTGCAACTTTGAATGAGAATGTGCTTGCTTGCAGCAACGTGCTATATGTTCTGAATGCCCGAATAGGGAATCTGTGTCAAAACTTTGTTAGGAATTATGTGATCCTTACTAGCTGGAAGTAAGGGAGATGGGGCATGAAGTTATTTCCAGGAGTTGGACACATACCAAGTTTAGCTCAGTTCTGGGCATCTTTGAAATACCTATACAAACTTGTTCCTACATAGTAACTTGCATCTTTGAATGAGAATGTGCTTGCTTGCAGCAACGTGCTATATGTTCTGAATGCCCGAATAGGGAATCTGTGTCAAAACTTTGTTAGGAATTATGTGATCCTTACTAGCTGGAAGTAAGGGAGATGGGGCATGAAGTTATTTCTAGGAGTTGGACACATACCAAGTTTAGCTCAGTTCTGGGCATCTTTGAAATACCTATACAAACTTGTTCCTACATAGTAACTTGCATCTTTGAATGAGAATGTGCTTGCTTGCAGCAACGTGCTATATGTTCTGAATGCCCGAATAGGGAATCTGTGTCAAAACTTTGTTCGCAATTATGTGATCCTTACTAGCTGGAAGTAAGGGAGATGGGGCATGAAGTTGTTTCTAGGAGTTGGACACATACCAAGTTTAGCTCAGTTCTGGGCATCTTTGAAATACCTATACAAACTTGTTCCTACATTGTAACTTGCATCTTTGAATGAGAATGTGCTTGCTTACAGCAACGTGCTATATGTTCTGAATGCCCGAATTGGGAATCTGTGTCAAAACTTTGTTAGGAATTATGTGATCCTTACTAGCTGGAAGTAAGGGAGATGGGGCATGAAGTTATTTCTAGGAGTTGGACACATACCAAGTTTAGCTCAGTTCTGGGCATCTTTGAAATACCTATACAAACTTGTTCCTACATAGTAACTTGCATCTTTGAATGAGAATGTGCTTGCTTACAGCAACGTGCTATATGTTCTGAATGCCCGAATTGGGAATCTGTGTCAAAACTTTGTTAGGAATTATGTGATCCTTATTAGCTGGAAGTAAGGGTGATGGGGCATGAAGTTATTTCTTGGAGTTGGAGACATACCAAGTTTAGCTCAGTTCTGGGCATCTTTGAAATACCTATACAAACTTGTTCCTACATAGTAACTTGCAACTTTGAATGAGAATGTGCTTGCTTGCAGCAACGTGCTATATGTTCTGAATGCCCGAATTGGGAATCTGTGTCAAATCTTTGTTAGGAATTATGTCATCCTTACTAGCTGGAAGTAAGGGAGATGGGGCATGAAGTTATTTCTAGGAGTTGGACACATACCAAGTTTAGCTCAGTTCTGGGCATCTTTGAAATACCTATACAAACTTGTTCCTACATAGTAACTTGCAACTTTGAATGAGAATGTGCTTGCTTACAGCAACGTGCTATATGTTCTGAATGCCCGAATATGGAATCTGTGTCAAAACTTTGTTAGGAATTATGTGATCCTTACAAGCTGGAAGTAAGGGAGATGGGGCATGAAGTTATTTCTAGGAGTTGGACACATACCAAGTTTAGCTCAGTTCTGGGCATCTTTGAAATACCTATACAAACTTGTTCCTACCTAGTAACTTTCATCTTTCAATGAGAATCTGCTTGCTTACAGCAACGTGGTATATGTTCTGAAAGCCCGAATTGGGAATCTGTGTCAAAACTTTGTTAGGAATTATGTGATCCTTACTAGCTGGAAGTAAGGGAGATGGTGCATGAAGTTATTTCTAGGAGTTGGACACATACCAAGTTTAGCTCAGTTCTGGGCATCTTTGAAATACCTATACAAACTTGTTCCTACATAGTAACTTGCATCTTTGAATGAGAATCTGCTTGCTTACAGCAACGTGCTATATGTTCTGAATGCCCGAATTGGGAATCTGTGTCAAAACTTTGTTAGGAATTATGTGATCCTTACTAGCTGGAAGTAAGGGAGATGGGGCATGAAGTTATTTCTAGGAGTTGGACACATACCAAGTTTAGCTCAGTTCTGGGCATCTTTGAAATACCTATACAAACTTGTTCCTACATAGTAACTTGCAACTTTGAATGAAAATGTGCTTGCTTGCAGCAACGTGCTATATGTTCTGAATGCCCGAATAGGGAATCTGTGTCAAAACTTTGTTAGGAATTATGTGATCCTTACTAGCTGGAAGTAAGGGAGATGGGGCATGAAGTTGTTTCTAGGAGTTGGACACATACCAAGTTTAGCTCAGTTCTGGGCATCTTTGAAATACCTATACAAACTTGTTCCTACATAGTAACTTGCAACTTTGAATGAAAATGTGCTTGCTTGCAGCAACGTGCTATATGTTCTGAATGCCCGAATATGGAATCTGTGTCAAAACTTTGTTAGGAATTATGTGATCCTTACTAGCTGGAAGTAAGGGAGATGGGGCATGAAGTTATTTCTAGGAGTTGGACACATACCAAGTTTAGCTCAGTTCTGGGCATCTTTGAAATACGTATACAAACTTGTTCCTACATAGTAACTTGCATCTTTGAATGAGAATCTGCTTGCTTACAGCAACGTGCTATATGTTCTGAATGCCCGAATTGGGAATCTGTGTCAAAACTTTGTTAGGAATTATGTGATCCTTACTAGCTGGAAGTAAGGGAGATGGGGCATGAAGTTATTTCTAGGAGTTGGACACATACCAAGTTTAGCTCAGTTCTGGCCATCTTTGAAATACCTATACAAACTTGTTCCTACATAGTAACTTGCATCTTTGAATGAGAATGTGCTTGCTTGCAGCAACGTGCTATATGTTCTGAATGCCCGAATAGGGAATCTGTGTCAAAACTTTGTTCGCAATTATGTGATCCTTACTAGCTGGAAGTAAGGGAGATGGGGCATGAAGTTGTTTCTAGGAGTTGGACACATACCAAGTTTAGCTCAGTTCTGGGCATCTTTGAAATACCTATACAAACTTGTTCCTACATAGTAACTTGCATCTTTGAATGAGAATGTGCTTGCTTACAGCAACGTGCTATATGTTCTGAATGCCCGAATTGGGAATCTGTGTCAAAACTTTGTTAGGAATTATGTGATCCTTACTAGCTGGAAGTAAGGGAGATGGGGCATGAAGTTATTTCTAGGAGTTGGACACATACCAAGTTTAGCTCAGTTCTGGGCATCTTTGAAATACCTATACAAACTTGTTCCTACATAGTAACTTGCATCTTTGAATGAGAATGTGCTTGCTTACAGCAACGTGCTATATGTTCTGAATGCCCGAATTGGGAATCTGTGTCAAAACTTTGTTAGGAATTATGTGATCCTTATTAGCTGGAAGTAAGGGTGATGGGGCATGAAGTTATTTCTTGGAGTTGGAGACATACCAAGTTTAGCTCAGTTCTGGGCATCTTTGAAATACCTATACAAACTTGTTCCTACATAGTAACTTGCAACTTTGAATGAGAATGTGCTTGCTTGCAGCAACGTGCTATATGTTCTGAATGCCCGAATTGGGAATCTGTGTCAAATCTTTGTTAGGAATTATGTCATCCTTACTAGCTGGAAGTAAGGGAGATGGGGCATGAAGTTATTTCTAGGAGTTGGACACATACCAAGTTTAGCTCAGTTCTGGGCATCTTTGAAATACCTATACAAACTTGTTCCTACATAGTAACTTGCAACTTTGAATGAGAATGTGCTTGCTTACAGCAACGTGCTATATGTTCTGAATGCCCGAATATGGAATCTGTGTCAAAACTTTGTTAGGAATTATGTGATCCTTACAAGCTGGAAGTAAGGGAGATGGGGCATGAAGTTATTTCTAGGAGTTGGACACATACCAAGTTTAGCTCAGTTCTGGGCATCTTTGAAATACCTATACAAACTTGTTCCTACCTAGTAACTTGCATCTTTGAATGAGAATCTGCTTGCTTACAGCAACGTGGTATATGTTCTGAAAGCCCGAATTGGGAATCTGTGTCAAAACTTTGTTAGGAATTATGTGATCCTTACTAGCTGGAAGTAAGGGAGATGGTGCATGAAGTTATTTCTAGGAGTTGGACACATACCAAGTTTAGCTCAGTTCTGGGCATCTTTGAAATACCTATACAAACTTGTTCCTACATAGTAACTTGCATCTTTGAATGAGAATCTGCTTGCTTACAGCAACGTGCTATATGTTCTGAATGCCCGAATTGGGAATCTGTGTCAAAACTTTGTTAGGAATTATGTGATCCTTACTAGCTGGAAGTAAGGGAGATGGGGCATGAAGTTATTTCTAGGAGTTGGACACATACCAAGTTTAGCTCAGTTCTGGGCATCTTTGAAATACCTATACAAACTTGTTCCTACATAGTAACTTGCAACTTTGAATGAAAATGTGCTTGCTTGCAGCAACGTGCTATATGTTCTGAATGCCCGAATAGGGAATCTGTGTCAAAACTTTGTTAGGAATTATGTGATCCTTACTAGCTGGAAGTAAGGGAGATGGGGCATGAAGTTGTTTCTAGGAGTTGGACACATACCAAGTTTAGCTCAGTTCTGGGCATCTTTGAAATACCTATACAAACTTGTTCCTACATAGTAACTTGCAACTTTGAATGAAAATGTGCTTGCTTGCAGCAACGTGCTATATGTTCTGAATGCCCGAATATGGAATCTGTGTC
Organism: Diceros bicornis minor; assembly: GCF_020826845.1. Taxonomy (NCBI): domain Eukaryota; kingdom Metazoa; phylum Chordata; class Mammalia; order Perissodactyla; family Rhinocerotidae; genus Diceros; species Diceros bicornis. Next base: position 49,168 of record NW_026691122.1, on the reverse strand, counting down.
AAAACTTTGTTAGGAATTATGTGATCCTTACTAGCTGGAAGTAAGGGAGATGGGGCATGAAGTTATTTCTAGGAGTTGGACACATACCAAGTTTAGCTCAGTTCTGGGCATCTTTGAAATACCTATACAAACTTGTTCCTACATAGTAACTTGCATCTTTGAATGAGAATCTGCTTGCTTACAGCAACGTGCTATATGTTCTGAATGCCCGAATTGGGAATCTGTGTCAAAACTTTGTTAGGAATTATGTGATCCTTACTAGCTGGAAGTAAGGGAGATGGGGCATGAAGTTATTTCTAGGAGTTGGACACATACCAAGTTTAGCTCAGTTCTGGCCATCTTTGAAATACCTATACAAACTTGTTCCTACATAGTAACTTGCAACTTTGAATGAAAATGTGCTTGCTTGCAGCAACGTGCTATATGTTCTGAATGCCCGAATTGGGAATCTGTGTCAAAACTTTGTTAGGAATTATGTGATCCTTACTAGCTGGAAGTAAGGGAGATGGGGCATGAAGTTATTTCTAGGAGTTGGACACATACCAAGTTTAGCTCAGTTCTGGGCATCTTTGAAATACCTATACAAACTTGTTCCTACATAGAAACTTGCATCTTTGAATGAGAATGTGCTTGCTTACAGCAACGTGCTATATGTTCTGAATGCCCGAATTGGGAATCTGTGTCAAAACTTTGTTAGGAATTATGTGATCCTTACTAGCTGGAAGTAAGGGAGATGGGGCATGAAGTTATTTCTAGGAGTTGGACACATACCAAGTTTAGCTCAGTTCTGGGCATCTTTGAAATACCTATACAAACTTGTTCCTACATAGAAACTTGCATCTTTGAATGAGAATGTGCTTGCTTACAGCAACGTGCTATATGTTCTGAATGCCCGAATTGGGAATCTGTGTCAAAACTTTGTTAGGAATTATGTGATCCTTACTAGCTGGAAGTAAGGGAGATGGGGCATGAAGTTATTTCTAGGAGTTGGACACATACCAAGTTTAGCTCAGTTCTGGGCATCTTTGAAATACCTATACAAACTTGTTCCTACATAGTAACTTGCAACTTTGAATGAGAATGTGCTTGCTTACAGCAACGTGCTATATGTTCTGAATGCCCGAATTGGGAATCTGTGTCAAAACTTTGTTAGGAATTATGTGATCCTTACTAGCTGGAAGTAAGGGAGATGGGGCATGAAGTTATTTCTAGGAGTTGGACACATACCAAGTTTAGCTCAGTTCTGGGCATCTTTGAAATACCTATACAAACTTGTTCCTACATAGTAACTTGCAACTTTGAATGAGAATGTGCTTGCTTGCAGCAACGTGCTATATGTTCTGAATGCCCGAATAGGGAATCTGTGTCAAATCTTTGTTAGGAATTATGTGATCCTTACTAGCTGGAAGTAAGGGAGATGGGGCATGAAGTTATTTCTAGGAGTTGGACACATACCAAGTTTAGCTCAGTTCTGGGCATCTTTGAAATACCTATACAAACTTGTTCCTACATAGTAACTTGCAACTTTGAATGAGAATGTGCTTGCTCGCAGCAACGTGCTATATGTTCTGAATGCCCGAATTGGCAATCTGTGTCAAAACTTTGTTAGGAATTATGTGATCCTTACTAGCTGGAAGTAAGGGAGATGGGGCATGAAGTTATTTCTAGGAGTTGGACACATACCAAGTTTAGCTCAGTTCTGGGCATCTTTGAAATACCTATACAAACTTGTTCCTACATAGTAACTTGCATCTTTGAATGAGAATGTGCTTGCTCGCAGCAACGTGCTATATGTTCTGAATGCCCGAATTGGCAATCTGTGTCAAAACATTGTTAGGAATTATGTGATCCTTACTAGCTGGAAGTAAGGGAGATGGGGCATGAAGTTATTTCTAGGAGTTGGACACATACCAAGTTTAGCTCAGTTCTGGGCATCTTTGAAATACCTATACAAACTTGTTCCTACATAGTAACTTGCATCTTTGAATGAGAATGTGCTTGCTCGCAGCAACGTGCTATATGTTCTGAATGCCCGAATTGGCAATCTGTGTCAAAACTTTGTTAGGAATTATGTGATCCTTACTAGCTGGAAGTAAGGGAGATGGGGCATGAAGTTATTTCTAGGAGTTGGACACATACCAAGTTTAGCTCAGTTCTGGGCATCTTTGAAATACCTATACAAACTTGTTCCTACATAGTAACTTGCAACTTTGAATGAGAATGTGCTTGCTTACAGCAACGTGCTATATGTTCTGAATGCCCGAATTGGGAATCTGTGTCAAAACTTTGTTAGGAATTATGAGATCCTTACTAGCTGGAAGTAAGGGAGATGGGGCATGAAGTTATTTCTAGGAGTTGGACACATACCAAGTTTAGCTCAGTTCTGGGCATCTTTGAAATACCTATACAAACTTGTTCCTACATAGTAACTTGCATCTTTGAATGAGAATCTGCTTGCTTACAGCAACGTGCTATATGTACTGAATGCCCGAATTGGGAATCTGTGTCAAAACTTTGTTAGGAATTATGTGATCCTTACTAGCTTGAAGTAAGGGAGATGGGGCATGAAGTTATTTCTAGGAGTTGGACACATACCAAGTTTAGCTCAGTTCTGGGCATCTTTGAAATACCTATACAAACTGGTTCCTACATAGTAACTTGCAACTTTGAATGAGAATGTGCCTGCTTACAGCAACGTGCTATATGTTCTGAATGCCCGAATTGGGAATCTGTGTCAAAACTTTGTTAGGAATTATGTGATCCTTACTAGCTGGAAGTAAGGGAGATGGGGCATGAAGTTATTTCTAGGAGTTGGACACATACCAAGTTTAGCTCAGTTCTGGGCATCTTTGAAATACCTATACAAACTTGTTCCTACATAGTAACTTGCATCTTTGAATGAGAATCTGCTTGCTTACAGCAACGTGCTATATGTGTTGAATGCCCGAATTGGGAATCTGTGTCAAAACTTTGTTAGGGATTATGTGATCCTTACTAGCTGGAAGTAAGGGAGATGGGGCATGAAGTTATTTCTAGGAGTTGGACACATACCAAGTTTAGCTCAGTTCTGGGCATCTTTGAAATACCTATACAAACTTGTTCCTACATAGTAACTTGCAACTTTGAATGAAAATGTGCTTGCTTACAGCAACGTGCTATATGTTCTGAATGCCAGAATTGGGAATCTGTGTCAAAACTTTGTTAGCAATTATGTGATCCTTACTAGCTGGAAGTAAGGGAGATGGGGCATGAAGTTATTTCTAGGAGTTGGACACATACCAAGTTTAGCTCAGTTCTGGGCATCTTTGAAATACCTATACAAACTTGTTCCTACATAGTAACTTGCAACTTTGAATGAGAATGTGCTTGCTTGCAGCAACGTGCTATATGTTCTGAATGCCCGAATAGGGAATCTGTGTCAAAACTTTGTTAGGAATTATGTGATCCTTACTAGCTGGAAGTAAGGGAGATGGGGCATGAAGTTATTTCCAGGAGTTGGACACATACCAAGTTTAGCTCAGTTCTGGGCATCTTTGAAATACCTATACAAACTTGTTCCTACATAGTAACTTGCATCTTTGAATGTGAATGTGCTTGCTTGCAGCAACGTGCTATATGTTCTGAATGCCCGAATATGGAATCTGTGTCAAAACTTTGTTAGGAATTATGTGATCCTTACTAGCTGGAAGTAAGGGAGATGGGGCATGAAGTTATTTCTAGGAGTTGGACACATACCAAGTTTAGCTCAGTTCTGGGCATCTTTGAAATACCTATACAAACTTGTTCCTACATAGTAACTTGCATCTTTGAATGAGAATGTGCTTGCTTGCAGCAACGTGCTATATGTTCTGAATGCCCGAATAGGGAATCTGTGTCAAAACTTTGTTAGGAATTATGTGATCCTTACTAGCTGTAAGTAAGGGAGATGGGGCATGAAGTTATTTCTAGGAGTTGGACACATACCAAGTTTAGCTCAGTTCTGGGCATCTTTGAAATACCTATACAAACTTGTTCCTACATAGTAACTTGCAACTTTGAATGAAAATGTGCTTGCTTGCAGCAACGTGCTATATGTTCTGAATGCCCGAATAGGGAATCTGTGTCAAAACTTTGTTAGGAATTATGTGATCCTTACTAGCTGGAAGTAAGGGAGATGGGGCATGAAGTTGTTTCTAGGAGTTGGACACATACCAAGTTTAGCTCAGTTCTGGGCATCTTTGAAATACCTATACAAACTTGTTCCTACATAGTAACTTGCAACTTTGAATGAAAATGTGCTTGCTTGCAGCAACGTGCTATATGTTCTGAATGCCCGAATATGGAATCTGTGTCAAAACTTTGTTAGGAATTATGTGATCCTTACAAGCTGGAAGTAAGGGAGATGGGGCATGAAGTTGTTTCTAGGAGTTGGACACATACCAAGTTTAGCTCAGTTCTGGGCATCTTTGAAATACCTATACAAACTTGTTCCTACATAGTAACTTGCATCTTTGAATGAGAATGTGCTTGCTTACAGCAACGTGCTATATGTTCTGAATGCCCGAATTGGCAATCTGTGTCAAAACTTTGTTAGGAATTATGTGATCCTTACTAGCTGGAAGTAAGGGAGATGGGGCATGAAGTTATTTCTAGGAGTTGGACACATACCAAGTTTAGCTCAGTTCTGGGCATCTTTGAAATACCTATACAAACTTGTTCCTACATAGTAACTTGCAACTTTGAATGAGAATGTGCTTGCTTACAGCAACGTGCTATATGTTCTGAATGCCCGAATTGGCAATCTGTGTCAAAACTTTGTTAGGAATTATGTGATCCTTACTAGCTGGAAGTAAGGGAGATGGGGCATGAAGTTATGTCTAGGAGTTGGACACATACCAAGTTTAGCTCAGTTCTGGGCATCTTTGAAATACCTATACAAACTTGTTCCTACATAGTAAATTGCACCTTTGAATGAAATTGTGCTTGCTAACAGCAACGTGCTATATGTTCTGAATGCCCGAATTGGGAATCTGTATCAAAACTTTGTTAGGAATTATGTGATCCTTACTAGCTGGAAGTAAGGGAGATGGGGCATGAAGTTATTTCTAGGAGTTGGACACATACCAAGTTTAGCTCAGTTCTGGGCATCTTTGAAATACCTATACAAACTTGTTCCTACATAGTAACTTGCAACTTTGAATGAGAATGTGCTTGCTTGCAGCAACGTGCTATATGTTCTGAATGCCCGAATAGGGAATCTGTGTCAAAACTTTGTTAGGAATTATGTGATCCTTACTAGCTGGAAGTAAGGGAGATGGGGCATGAAGTTATTTCTAGGAGTTGGACACATACCAAGTTTAGCTCAGTTCTGGGCATCTTTGAAATACCTATACAAACTTGTTCCTACATAGTAACTTGCATCTTTGAATGAGAATGTGCTTGCTTACAGCAACGTGCTATATGTTCTGAATGCCCGAATTGGGAATCTGTGTCAAAACTTTGTTAGGAATTATGTGATCCTTACTAGCTGGAAGTAAGGGAGATGGGGCATGAAGTTATTTCTAGGAGTTGGACACATACCAAGTTTAGCTCAGTTCTGGGCATCTTTGAAATACCTATACAAACTTGTTCCTACATGGTAACTTGCATCTTTGAATGAGAATGTGCTTGCTTACAGCAACGTGCTATATGTTCTGAATGCCCGAATTGGGAATCTGTGTCAAAACTTTGTTAGGAATTATGTGATCCTTATTAGCTGGAAGTAAGGGTGATGGGGCATGAAGTTATTTCTTGGAGTTGGAGACATACCAAGTTTAGCTCAGTTCTGGGCATCTTTGAAATACCTATAAAAACTTGTTCCTACATAGTAACTTGCAACTTTGAATGAGAATGTGCTTGCTTGCAGCAACGTGCTATATGTTCTGAATGCCCGAATATGGAATCTGTGTCAAAACTTTGTTAGGAATTATGTGATCCTTACTAGCTGGAAGTAAGGGAGATGGGGCATGAAGTTATTTCTAGGAGTTGGACACATACCAAGTTTAGCTCAGTTCTGGGCATCTTTAAAATACCTATACAAACTTGTTCCTACATAGTAACTTGCATCTTTGAATGAGAATCTGCTTGCTTACAGCAACGTGCTATATGTACTGAATGCCCGAATTGGGAATCTGTGTCAAAACTTTGTTAGGAATTATGTGATCCTTACTAGCTGGAAGTAAGGGAGATGGGGCATGAAGTTATTTCTAGGAGTTGGACACATACCAAGTTTAGCTCAGTTCTGGGCATCTTTGAAATACCTATACAAACTGGTTCCTACATAGTAACTTGCAACTTTGAATGAGAATGTGCCTGCTTACAGCAACGTGGTATATGTTCTGAATGCCCGAATAGGGAATCTGTGTCAAAACTTTGTTAGGAATTATGTGATCCTTACTAGCTGGAAGTAAGGGAGATGGGGCATGAAGTTATTTCTAGGAGTTGGACACATACCAAGTTTAGCTCAGTTCTGGGCATCTTTGAAATACCTATACAAACTTGTTCCTATATAGTAACTGCATCTTTGAATGAGAATCTGCTTGCTTACAGCAACGTGCTATATGTTCTGAATGCCCGAATTGGCAATCTGTGTCAAAACTTTATTTGGAATTATGTGATCCTTACTAGCTGGAAGTAAGGGAGATGGGGCATGAACTTATTTCTAGGAGTTGGACACATACCAAGTTTAGCTCAGTTCTGGGCATCTTTGAAATACCTATACAAACTTGTTCCTACATAGTAACTTGCAACTTTGAATGAAAATGTGCTTGCTTACACTAACGAGCTATATGTTCTGAATGCCCGAATTGGGAATCTGTGTCAAAACTTTGTTAGCAATTATGTGATCCTTACTAGCTGGAAGTAAGGGAGATGGGGCATGAAGTTGTTTCTAGGAGTTGGACACATACCAAGTTTAGCTCAGTTCTGGGCATCTTTGAAATACCTATACAAACTTGTTCCTACATAGTAACTTGCAACTTTGAATGAAAATGTGTTTGCTTGCAGCAACGTGCTATATGTTCTGAATGCCCGAATATGGAATCTGTGTCAAAACTTTGTTAGGAATTATGTGATCCTTACTAGCTGGAAGTAAGGGAGATGGGGCATGAAGTTGTTTCTAGGAGTTGGACACATACCAAGTTTAGCTCAGTTCTGGGCATCTTTGAAATACCTATACAAACTTGTTCCTACATAGTAACTTGCATCTTTGAATGAGAATGTGCTTGCTTACAGCAACGTGCTATATGTTCTGAATGCCCGAATTGGGAATCTGTGTCAAAACTTTGTTAGGAATTATGTGATCCTTACTAGCTGGAAGTAAGGGAGATGGGGCATGAAGTTATTTCTAGGAGTTGGACACATACCAAGTTTAGCTCAGTTCTGGGCATCTTTGAAATACCTATACAAACTTGTTCCTACATAGTAACTTGCATCTTTGAATGAGAATGTGCTTGCTTACAGCAACGTGCTATATGTTCTGAATGCCCGAATTGGGAATCTGTGTCAAAACTTTGTTAGGAATTATGTGATCCTTATTAGCTTGAAGTAAGGGTGATGGGGCATGAAGTTATTTCTTGGAGTTGGAGACATACCAAGTTTAGCTCAGTTCTGGGCATCTTTGAAATACCTATACAAACTTGTTCCTACATAGTAACTTGCAACTTTGAATGAGAATGTGCTTGCTTGCAGCAACGTGCTATATGTTCTGAATGCCCGAATTGGGAATCTGTGTCAAATCTTTGTTAGGAATTATGTCATCCTTACTAGCTGGAAGTAAGGGAGATGGGGCATGAAGTTATTTCTAGGAGTTGGACACATACCAAGTTTAGCTCAGTTCTGGGCATCTTTGAAATACCTATACAAACTTGTTCCTACATAGTAACTTGCAACTTTGAATGAGAATGTGCTTGCTTACAGCAACGTGCTATATGTTCTGAATGCCCGAATATGGAATCTGTGTCAAAACTTTGTTAGGAATTATGTGATCCTTACAAGCTGGAAGTAAGGGAGATGGGGCATGAAGTTATTTCTAGGAGTTGGACACATACCAAGTTTAGCTCAGTTCTGGGCATCTTTGAAATACCTATACAAACTTGTTCCTACCTAGTAACTTGCATCTTTGAATGAGAATCTGCTTGCTTACAGCAACGTGGTATATGTTCTGAAAGCCCGAATTGGGAATCTGTGTCAAAACTTTGTTAGGAATTATGTGATCCTTACTAGCTGGAAGTAAGGGAGATGGGGCATGAAGTTATTTCTAGGAGTTGGACACATACCAAGTTTAGCTCAGTTCTGGGCATCTTTGAAATACCTATACAAACTTGTTCCTACATAGTAACTTGCATCTTTGAATGAGAATCTGCTTGCTTACAGCAACGTGCTATATGTTCTGAATGCCCGAATTGGGAATCTGTGTCAAAACTTTGTTAGGAATTATGTGATCCTTACTAGCTGGAAGTAAGGGAGATGGGGCATGAAGTTATTTCTAGGAGTTGGACACATACCAAGTTTAGCTCAGTTCTGGGCATCTTTGAAATACCTATACAAACTTGTTCCTACATAGTAACTTGCAACTTTGAATGAAAATGTGCTTGGTTATAGCAACGTGCTATATGTTCTGAATGCCCGAATTGGGAATCTGTGTCAAAACTTTGTTAGGAATTATGTCATCCTTACTAGCTGGAAGTAAGGGAGATGGGGCATGAAGTTATTTCTAGGAGTTGGACACATACCAAGTTTAGCTCAGTTCTGGGCATCTTTGAAATACCTATACAAACTTGTTCCTACATAGTAACTTGCATCTTTGAATGAGAATGTGCTTGCTTACAGCAACGTGCTATATGTTCTGAATGCCCGAATTGGGAATCTGTGTCAAAACTTTGTTAGGAATTATGTGATCCTTACTAGCTGGAAGTAAGGGTGATGGGGCATGAAGTTATTTCTTGGAGTTCGAGACATACCAAGTTTAGCTCAGTTCTGGGCATCTTTGAAATACCTATACAAACTTGTTCCTACATAGTAACTTGCAACTTTGAATGAGAATGTGCTTGCTTGCAGCAACGTGCTATATGTTCTGAATGCCCGAATAGGGAATCTGTGTCAAAACTTTGTTAGGAATTATGTGATCCTTACTAGCTGGAAGTAAGGGAGATGGGGCATGAAGTTATTTCTAGGAGTTGGACACATACCAAGTTTAGCTCAGTTCTGGGCATCTTTGAAATACCTATACAAACTTGTTCCTTCATAGTAACTTGCAACTTTGAATGAAAATGTGCTTGCTTACAGCAACGTGCTATATGTTCTGAATGCCCGAATTGGGAATCTGTGTCAAAACTTTGTTAGGAATTATGTGATCCTTACTAGCTGGAAGTAAGGGAGATGGGGCATGAAGTTATTTCTAGGAGTTGGACACATACCAAGTTTAGCTCAGTTCTGGGCATCTTTGAAATACCTATACAAACTTGTTCCTTCATAGTAACTTGCAAATTTGAATGAGAATGTGCTTGCTTGCAGCAACGTGCTATATGTTCTGAATGCCCGAATAGGGAATCTGTGTCAAAACTTTGTTAGGAATTATGTGATCCTTACTAGCTGGAAATAAGGGAGATGGAGCATGAAGTTATTTCTAGGAGTTGGACACATACCAAGTTTAGCTCAGTTCTGGGCATCTTTGAAATACCTATACAAACTTGTTCCTTCATAGTAACTTGCAACTTTGAATGAGAATGTGCTTGCTTACAGCAACGTGCTATATGTTCTGAATGCCCGAATTGGGAATCTGTGTCAAAACTTTGTTAGGAATTATGTGATCCTTACTAGCTGGAAGTAAGGGAGATGGGGCATGAAGTTATTTCTAGGAGTTGGACACATACCAAGTTTAGCTCAGTTCTGGGCATCTTTGAAATACCTATACAAACTTGTTCCTACATAGTAACTTGCATCTTTGAATGAGAATGTGCTTGCTTACAGCAACGTGCTATATGTTCTGAATGCCCGAATTGGGAATCTGTGTCAAAACTTTGTTAGGAATTATGTGATCCTTACTAGCTGGAAGTAAGGGTGATGGGGCATGAAGTTATTTCTTGGAGTTGGAGACATACCAAGTTTAGCTCAGTTCTGGGCATCTTTGAAATACCTATACAAACTTGTTCCTACATAGTAACTTGCAACTTTGAATGAGAATGTGCTTGCTTGCAGCAACGTGCTATATGTTCTGAATGCCCGAATAGGGAATCTGTGTCAAAACTTTGTTAGGAATTATGTGATCCTTACTAGCTGGAAGTAAGGGAGATGGGGCATGAAGTTATTTCTAGGAGTTGGACTCATACCAAGTTTAGCTCAGTTCTGGGCATCTTTGAAATACCTATACAAACTTGTTCCTACCTAGTAACTTGCATCTTTGAATGAGAATGTGCTTGCTTACAGCAACGTGGTATATGTTCTGAATGCCCGAATTGGGAATCTGTGTCAAAACTTTGTTAGGAATTATGTGATCCTTACTAGCTGGAAGTAAGGGAGATGGGGCATGAAGTTATTTCTAGGAGTTGGACACATACCAAGTTTAGCTCAGTTCCGGGCATCTTTGAAATACCTATACAAACTTGTTCCTACATAGTAACTTGCAACTTTGAATGAGAATGTGCTTGCTTGCAGCAACGTGCTATATGTTCTGAATGCCCGAATATGGAATCTGTGTCAAAACTTTGTTAGGAATTATGTGATCCTTACTAGCTGGAAGTAAGGGAGATGGAGCATGAAGTTATTTCTAGGAGTTGGACACATACCAAGTTTAGCTCAGTTCCGGGCATCTTTGAAATACCTATACAAACTTGTTCCTTCATAGTAACTTGCAACTTTGAATGAGAATGTGCTTGCTTGCAGCAACGTGCTATATGTTCTGAATGCCCGAATAGGGAATCTGTGTCAAAACTTTGTTAGGAATTATGTGATCCTTACTAGCTGGAAGTAAGGGAGATGGAGCATGAAGTTATTTCTAGGAGTTGGACACATACCAAGTTTAGCTCAGTTCTGGGCATCTTTGAAATACCTATACAAACTTGTTCATTCATAGTAACTTGCAACTTTGAATGAAAATGTGCTTGCTTACAGCAACGTGCTATATGTTCTGAATGCCCGAATTGGGAATCTGTGTCAAAACTTTGTTAGGAATTATGTGATCCTTACTAGCTGGAAGTAAGGGAGATGGGGCATGAAGTTATTTCTAGGAGTTGGACACATACCAAGTTTAGCTCAGTTCTGGGCATCTTTGAAATACCTATACAAACTTGTTCCTACCTAGTAACTTGCATCTTTGAATGAGAATGTGCTTGCTTACAGCAACGTGCTATATGTTCTTAATGCCCGAATTGGGAATCTGTGTCAAAACTTTGTTAGGAATTATGTGATCCTTACTAGCTGGAAGTAAGGGAGATGGGGCATGAAGTTATTTCTAGGAGTTGGACACATACCAAGTTTAGCTCAGTTCTGGGCATCTTTGAAATACCTATACAAACTTGTTCCTTCATAGTAACTTGCAACTTTGAATGAAAATGTGCTTGCTTACAGCAACGTGCTATATGTTCTGAATGCCCGAATTGGGAATCTGTGTCAAAACTTTGTTAGGAATTATGTGATCCTTACTAGCTGGAAGTAAGGGAGATGGGGCATGAAGTTATTTCTAGGAGTTGGACACATACCAAGTTTAGCTCAGTTCTGGGCATCTTTGAAATACCTATACAAACTTGTTCCTACCTAGTAACTTGCATCTTTGAATGAGAATGTGCTTGCTTACAGCAACGTGCTATATGTTCTGAATGCCCGAATTGGGAATCTGTGTCAAAACTTTGTTAGGAATTATGTGATCCTTACTAGCTGGAAGTAAGGGAGATGGGGCATGAAGTTATTTCTAAGAGTTGGACACATACCAAGTTTAGCTCAGTTCTGGGCATCTTTGAAATACCTATACAAACTTGTTCCTACATAGTAACTTGCAACTTTGAATGAGAATGTGCTTGCTTACAGCAACGTGCTGTATGTTCTGAATGCCCGAATTGGGAATCTGTGTCAAAACTTTGTTAGGAATTATGTGATCCTTACTAGCTGGAAGTAAGGGAGATGGGGCATGAAGATATTTCTTGGAGTTGGAGACATACCAAGTTTAGATCAGTTCTGGGCATCTTTGAAATACCTATACAAACTTGTTCCTTCATAGTAACTTGCATCTTTGAATGAGAATGTGCTTGCTTACAGCAACGTGCTATATGTTCTGAATGCCCGAATTGGGAATCTGTGTCAAAAATTTGTTAGGAATTATGTGATCCTTACTAGCTGGAAGTGAGGGAGATGGGGCATGAAGTTATTTCTAGGAGTTGGACACATACCAAGTTTAGCTCAGTTCTGGGCATCTTTGAAATACCTATACAAACTTGTTCCTACCTAGTAACTTGCATCTTTGAATGAGAATGTGCTTGCTTACAGCAACGTGCTATATGTTCTGAATGCCCGAATTGGGAATCTGTGTCAAAACTTTGTTAGGAATTATGTGATCCTTACTAGCTGGAAGTAAGGGAGATGGGGCATGAAGTTATTTCTAGGAGTTGGACACATACCAAGTTTAGCTCAGTTCTGGGCATCTTTGAAATACCTATACAAACTTGTTCCTACATAGTAACTTGCAACTTTGAATGAAAATGTGCTTGCTTACAGCAACGTGCTATATGTTCTGAATGCCCGAATTGGGAATCTGTGTCAAATCTTTGTTAGGAATTATGTGATCCTTACTAGCTGGATGTAAGGGAGATGGGGCATGAAGTTATTTCTAGGAGTTGGACACATACCAAGTTTAGCTCAGTTCTGGGCATCTTTGAAATACCTATACAAACTTGTTACTACATAGTAACTTGCAACTTTGAATGAGAATGTGCTTGCTTACAGCAACGTGCTATATGTTCTGAATGCCCGAATTGGGAATCTGTGTCAAAACTTTGTTAGGAATTATGTGATCCTTACTAGCTGGAAGTAAGGGAGATGGGGCATGAAGTTATTTCTAGGAGTTGGACACATACCAAGTTTAGCTCAGTTCTGGGCATCTTTGAAATACCTATACAAACTTGTTCCTACATAGTAACTTGCAACTTTGAATGAGAATGTGCTTGCTTACAGCAACGTGCTATATGTTCTGAATGCCCGAATTGGGAATCTGTGTCAAAACTTTGTTAGGAATTATGTGATCCTTACTAGCTGGAAGTAAGGGAGATGGGGCATGAAGTTATTTCTAGGAGTTGGACACATACCAAGTTTAGCTCAGTTCTGGGCATCTTTGAAATACCTATACAAACTTGTTCCTACATAGTAACTTGCATCTTTGAATGAGAATGTGCTTGCTTACAGCAACGTGCTATATGTTCTGAATGCCCGAATTGGGAATCTGTGTCAAAACTTTGTTAGGAATTATGTGATCCTTACTAGCTGGAAGTAAGGGTGATGGGGCATGAAGTTACTTCTTGGAGTTGGAGACATACCAAGTTTAGCTCAGTTCTGGGCATCTTTGAAATACCTATACAAACTTGTTCCTACATAGTAACTTGCAACTTTGAATGAGAATGTGCTTGCTTGCAGCAACGTGCTATATGTTCTGAATGCCCGAATTGGGAATCTGTGTCAAAACTTTGTTAGGAATTATGTGATCCTTACTAGCTGGAAGTAAGGGAGATGGGGCATGAAGTTATTTCTAGGAGTTGGACACATACCAAGTTTAGCTCAGTTCTGGGCATCTTTGAAATACCTATACAAACTTGTTCCTACCTAGTAACTTGCATCTTTGAATGAGAATGTGCTTGCTTACAGCAACGTGCTATATGTTCTGAATGCCCGAATTGGGAATCTGTGTCAAAACTTTGTTAGGAATTATGTGATCCTTACTAGCTGGAAGTAAGGGAGATGGGGCATGAAGTTATTTCTAGGAGTTGGACACATACCAAGTTTAGCTCAGTTCTGGGCATCTTTGAAATACCTATACAAACTTGTTCATTCATAGTAACTTGCAACTTTGAATGAAAATGTGCTTGCTTACAGCAACGTGCTATATGTTCTGAATGCCCGAATTGGGAATCTGTGTCAAAACTTTGTTAGGAATTATGTGATCCTTACTAGCTGGAAGTAAGGGAGATGGGGCATGAAGTTATTTCTAGGAGTTGGACACATACCAAGTTTAGCTCAGTTCTGGGCATCTTTGAAATACCTATACAAACTTGTTCCTACCTAGTAACTTGCATCTTTGAATGAGAATGTGCTTGCTTACAGCAACGTGCTATATGTTCTTAATGCCCGAATTGGGAATCTGTGTCAAAACTTTGTTAGGAATTATGTGATCCTTACTAGCTGGAAGTAAGGGAGATGGGGCATGAAGTTATTTCTAGGAGTTGGACACATACCAAGTTTAGCTCAGTTCTGGGCATCTTTGAAATACCTATACAAACTTGTTCCTTCATAGTAACTTGCAACTTTGAATGAAAATGTGCTTGCTTACAGCAACGTGCTATATGTTCTGAATGCCCGAATTGGGAATCTGTGTCAAAACTTTGTTAGGAATTATGTGATCCTTACTAGCTGGAAGTAAGGGAGATGGGGCATGAAGTTATTTCTAGGAGTTGGACACATACCAAGTTTAGCTCAGTTCTGGGCATCTTTGAAATACCTATACAAACTTGTTCCTACCTAGTAACTTGCATCTTTGAATGAGAATGTGCTTGCTTACAGCAACGTGCTATATGTTCTGAATGCCCGAATTGGGAATCTGTGTCAAAACTTTGTTAGGAATTATGTGATCCTTACTAGCTGGAAGTAAGGGAGATGGGGCATGAAGTTATTTCTAAGAGTTGGACACATACCAAGTTTAGCTCAGTTCTGGGCATCTTTGAAATACCTATACAAACTTGTTCCTACATAGTAACTTGCAACTTTGAATGAGAATGTGCTTGCTTACAGCAACGTGCTGTATGTTCTGAATGCCCGAATTGGGAATCTGTGTCAAAACTTTGTTAGGAATTATGTGATCCTTACTAGCTGGAAGTAAGGGAGATGGGGCATGAAGATATTTCTTGGAGTTGGAGACATACCAAGTTTAGATCAGTTCTGGGCATCTTTGAAATACCTATACAAACTTGTTCCTTCATAGTAACTTGCATCTTTGAATGAGAATGTGCTTGCTTACAGCAACGTGCTATATGTTCTGAATGCCCGAATTGGGAATCTGTGTCAAAAATTTGTTAGGAATTATGTGATCCTTACTAGCTGGAAGTGAGGGAGATGGGGCATGAAGTTATTTCTAGGAGTTGGACACATACCAAGTTTAGCTCAGTTCTGGGCATCTTTGAAATACCTATACAAACTTGTTCCTACCTAGTAACTTGCATCTTTGAATGAGAATGTGCTTGCTTACAGCAACGTGCTATATGTTCTGAATGCCCGAATTGGGAATCTGTGTCAAAACTTTGTTAGGAATTATGTGATCCTTACTAGCTGGAAGTAAGGGAGATGGGGCATGAAGTTATTTCTAGGAGTTGGACACATACCAAGTTTAGCTCAGTTCTGGGCATCTTTGAAATACCTATACAAACTTGTTCCTACATAGTAACTTGCAACTTTGAATGAAAATGTGCTTGCTTACAGCAACGTGCTATATGTTCTGAATGCCCGAATTGGGAATCTGTGTCAAATCTTTGTTAGGAATTATGTGATCCTTACTAGCTGGATGTAAGGGAGATGGGGCATGAAGTTATTTCTAGGAGTTGGACACATACCAAGTTTAGCTCAGTTCTGGGCATCTTTGAAATACCTATACAAACTTGTTACTACATAGTAACTTGCAACTTTGAATGAGAATGTGCTTGCTTACAGCAACGTGCTATATGTTCTGAATGCCCGAATTGGGAATCTGTGTCAAAACTTTGTTAGGAATTATGTGATCCTTACTAGCTGGAAGTAAGGGAGATGGGGCATGAAGTTATTTCTAGGAGTTGGACACATACCAAGTTTAGCTCAGTTCTGGGCATCTTTGAAATACCTATACAAACTTGTTCCTACATAGTAACTTGCAACTTTGAATGAGAATGTGCTTGCTTACAGCAACGTGCTATATGTTCTGAATGCCCGAATTGGGAATCTGTGTCAAAACTTTGTTAGGAATTATGTGATCCTTACTAGCTGGAAGTAAGGGAGATGGGGCATGAAGTTATTTCTAGGAGTTGGACACATACCAAGTTTAGCTCAGTTCTGGGCATCTTTGAAATACCTATACAAACTTGTTCCTACATAGTAACTTGCATCTTTGAATGAGAATGTGCTTGCTTACAGCAACGTGCTATATGTTCTGAATGCCCGAATTGGGAATCTGTGTCAAAACTTTGTTAGGAATTATGTGATCCTTACTAGCTGGAAGTAAGGGTGATGGGGCATGAAGTTACTTCTTGGAGTTGGAGACATACCAAGTTTAGCTCAGTTCTGGGCATCTTTGAAATACCTATACAAACTTGTTCCTACATAGTAACTTGCAACTTTGAATGAGAATGTGCTTGCTTGCAGCAACGTGCTATATGTTCTGAATGCCCGAATTGGGAATCTGTGTCAAAACTTTGTTAGGAATTATGTGATCCTTACTAGCTGGAAGTAAGGGAGATGGGGCATGAAGTTATTTCTAGGAGTTGGACACATACCAAGTTTAGCTCAGTTCTGGGCATCTTTGAAATACCTATACAAACTTGTTCCTACCTAGTAACTTGCATCTTTGAATGAGAATGTGCTTGCTTACAGCAACGTGCTATATGTTCTGAATGCCCGAATTGGGAATCTGTGTCAAAACTTTGTTAGGAATTATGTGATCCTTACTAGCTGGAAGTAAGGGAGATGGGGCATGAAGTTATTTCTAGGAGTTGGACACATACCAAGTTTAGCTCAGTTCTGGGCATCTTTGAAATACCTATACAAACTTGTTCCTACATAGTAACTTGCAACTTTGAATGAGAATGTGCTTGCTTACAGCAACGTGCTATATGTTCTGAATGCCCGAATTGGGAATCTGTGTCAAAACTTTGTTAGGAATTATGTGATCCTTACTAGCTGGAAGTAAGGGAGATGGGGCATGAAGTTATTTCTAGGAGTTGGACACATACCAAGTTTAGCTCAGTTCTGGGCATCTTTGAAATACCTATACAAACTTGTTCCTACCTAGTAACTTGCAACTTTGAATGAGAATGTGCTTGCTTACAGCAACGTGCTATATGTTCTGAATGCCCGAATTGGGAATCTGTGTCAAAACTTTGTTAGGAATTATGTGATCCTTACTAGCTGGAAGTAAGGGAGATGGGGCATGAAGTTATTTCTAGGAGTTGGACACATACCAAGTTTAGCTCAGTTCTGGGCATCTTTGAAATACCTATACAAACTTGTTCCTACCTAGTAACTTGCATCTTTGAATGAGAATCAGCTTGCTTACAGCAACGTGGTATATGTTCTGAATGCCCGAATTGGGAATCTGTGTCAAAACTTTGTTAGGAATTATGTGATCCTTACTAGCTGGAAGTAAGGGAGATGGGGCATGAAGTTATTTCTAGGAGTTGGACACATACCAAGTTTAGCTCAGTTCTGGGCATCTTTGAAATACCTATACAAACTTGTTCCTACCTAGTAACTTGCATCTTTGAATGAGAATGTGCTTGCTTACAGCAACGTGCTATATGTTCTGAATGCCCGAATTGGGAATCTGTGTCAAAACTTTGTTAGGAATTATGTGATCCTTACTAGCTGGAAGTAAGGGTGATTGGGCATGAAGTTATTTCTTGGAGTTGGAGACATACCAAGTTTAGCTCAGTTCTGGGCATCTTTGAAATACCTATACAAACTTGTTCCTACATAGTAACTTGCAACTTTGAATGAGAATGTGCTTGCTTGCAGCAACGTGCTGTATGTTCTGAATGCCCGAATTGGGAATCTGTGTCAAAACTTTGTTAGGAATTATGTGATCCTTACTAGCTGGAAGTAAGGGAGATGGGGCATGAAGATATTTCTTGGAGTTGGAGACATACCAAGTTTAGATCAGTTCTGGGCATCTTTGAAATACCTATACAAACTTGTTCCTTCATAGTAACTTGCATCTTTGAATGAGAATGTGCTTGCTTACAGCAACGTGCTATATGTTCTGAATGCCCGAATTGGGAATCTGTGTCAAAAATTTGTTAGGAATTATGTGATCCTTACTAGCTGGAAGTGAGGGAGATGGGGCATGAAGTTATTTCTAGGAGTTGGACACATACCAAGTTTAGCTCAGTTCTGGGCATCTTTGAAATACCTATACAAACTTGTTCCTACCTAGTAACTTGCATCTTTGAATGAGAATGTGCTTGCTTACAGCAACGTGCTATATGTTCTGAATGCCCGAATTGGGAATCTGTGTCAAAACTTTGTTAGGAATTATGTGATCCTTACTAGCTGGAAGTAAGGGAGATGGGGCATGAAGTTATTTCTAGGAGTTGGACACATACCAAGTTTAGCTCAGTTCTGGGCATCTTTGAAATACCTATACAAACTTGTTCCTACATAGTAACTTGCAACTTTGAATGAGAATGTGCTTGCTTACAGCAACGTGCTATATGTTCTGAATGCCCGAATTGGGAATCTGTGTCAAATCTTTGTTAGGAATTATGTGATCCTTACTAGCTGGATGTAAGGGAGATGGGGCATGAAGTTATTTCTAGGAGTTGGACACATACCAAGTTTAGCTCAGTTCTGGGCATCTTTGAAATACCTATACAAACTTGTTACTACATAGTAACTTGCAACTTTGAATGAGAATGTGCTTGCTTACAGCAACGTGCTATATGTTCTGAATGCCCGAATTGGGAATCTGTGTCAAAACTTTGTTAGGAATTATGTGATCCTTACTAGCTGGAAGTAAGGGAGATGGGGCATGAAGTTATTTCTAGGAGTTGGACACATACCAAGTTTAGCTCAGTTCTGGGCATCTTTGAAATACCTATACAAACTTGTTCCTACATAGTAACTTGCAACTTTGAATGAGAATGTGCTTGCTTACAGCAACGTGCTATATGTTCTGAATGCCCGAATTGGGAATCTGTGTCAAAACTTTGTTAGGAATTATGTGATCCTTACTAGCTGGAAGTAAGGGAGATGGGGCATGAAGTTATTTCTAGGAGTTGGACACATACCAAGTTTAGCTCAGTTCTGGGCATCTTTGAAATACCTATACAAACTTGTTCCTACATAGTAACTTGCATCTTTGAATGAGAATGTGCTTGCTTACAGCAACGTGCTATATGTTCTGAATGCCCGAATTGGGAATCTGTGTCAAAACTTTGTTAGGAATTATGTGATCCTTACTAGCTGGAAGTAAGGGTGATGGGGCATGAAGTTACTTCTTGGAGTTGGAGACATACCAAGTTTAGCTCAGTTCTGGGCATCTTTGAAATACCTATACAAACTTGTTCCTACATAGTAACTTGCAACTTTGAATGAGAATGTGCTTGCTTGCAGCAACGTGCTATATGTTCTGAATGCCCGAATTGGGAATCTGTGTCAAAACTTTGTTAGGAATTATGTGATCCTTACTAGCTGGAAGTAAGGGAGATGGGGCATGAAGTTATTTCTAGGAGTTGGACACATACCAAGTTTAGCTCAGTTCTGGGCATCTTTGAAATACCTATACAAACTTGTTCCTACCTAGTAACTTGCATCTTTGAATGAGAATGTGCTTGCTTACAGCAACGTGCTATATGTTCTGAATGCCCGAATTGGGAATCTGTGTCAAAACTTTGTTAGGAATTATGTGATCCTTACTAGCTGGAAGTAAGGGAGATGGGGCATGAAGTTATTTCTAGGAGTTGGACACATACCAAGTTTAGCTCAGTTCTGGGCATCTTTGAAATACCTATACAAACTTGTTCCTACATAGTAACTTGCAACTTTGAATGAGAATGTGCTTGCTTACAGCAACGTGCTATATGTTCTGAATGCCCGAATTGGGAATCTGTGTCAAAACTTTGTTAGGAATTATGTGATCCTTACTAGCTGGAAGTAAGGGAGATGGGGCATGAAGTTATTTCTAGGAGTTGGACACATACCAAGTTTAGCTCAGTTCTGGGCATCTTTGAAATACCTATACAAACTTGTTCCTACATAGTAACTTGCAACTTTGAATGAGAATGTGCTTGCTTACAGCAACGTGCTATATGTTCTGAATGCCCGAATTGGGAATCTGTGTCAAAACTTTGTTAGGAATTATGTGATCCTTACTAGCTGGAAGTAAGGGAGATGGGGCATGAAGTTATTTCTAGGAGTTGGACACATACCAAGTTTAGCTCAGTTCTGGGCATCTTTGAAATACCTATACAAACTTGTTCCTACCTAGTAACTTGCATCTTTGAATGAGAATCAGCTTGCTTACAGCAACGTGGTATATGTTCTGAATGCCCGAATTGGGAATCTGTGTCAAAACTTTGTTAGGAATTATGTGATCCTTACTAGCTGGAAGTAAGGGAGATGGGGCATGAAGTTATTTCTAGGAGTTGGACACATACCAAGTTTAACTCAGTTCTGGGCATCTTTGAAATACCTATACAAACTTGTTCCTACATAGTAACTTGCAACTTTGAATGAAAATGTGCTTGCTTACAGCAACGTGCTATATGTTCTGAATGCCCGAATTGGGAATCTGTGTCAAAACTTTGTTAGGAATTATGTGATCCTTACTAGCTGGAAGTAAGGGTGATTGGGCATGAAGTTATTTCTTGGAGTTGGAGACATACCAAGTTTAGCTCAGTTCTGGGCATCTTTGAAATACCTATACAAACTTGTTCCTACATAGTAACTTGCAACTTTGAATGAGAATGTGCTTGCTTGCAGCAACGTGCTATATGTTCTGAATGCCCGAATAGGGAATCTGTGTCAAAACTTTGTTAGGAATTATGTGATCCTTACCAGCTGGAAGTAAGGGAGATGGAGCATGAAGTTATTTCTAGGAGTTGGACACATACCAAGTTTAGCTCAGTTCTGGGCATCTTTGAAATACCTATACAAACTTGTTCCTTCATAGTAACTTGCAACTTTGAATGAAAATGTGCTTGCTTACAGCAACGTGCTATATGTTCTGAATGCCCGAATTGGGAATCTGTGTCAAAATTTTGTTAGGAATTATGTGATCCTTACTAGCTGGAAGTAAGGGAGATGGGGCATGAAGTTATTTCTAGGAGTTGGACACATACCAAGTTTAGCTCAGTTCTGGGCATCTTTGAAATACCTATACAAACTTGTTCCTACCTAGTAACTTGCATCTTTGAATGAGAATCTGCTTGCTTACAGCAACGTGGTATATGTTCTGAATGCCCGAATAGGGAATCTGTGTCAAAACTTTGTTAGGAATTATGTGATCCTTACTAGCTGGAAGTAAGGGAGATGGGGCATGAAGTTATTTCTAGGAGTTGGACACATACCAAGTTTAGCTCAGTTCTGGGCATCTTTGAAATACCTATACAAACTTGTTCCTACATAGTAACTTGCATCTTTGAATGAGAATGTGCTTGCTTACAGCAACGTGCTATATGTTCTGAATGCCCGAATTGGGAATCTGTGTCAAAACTTTGTTAGGAATTATGTGATCCTTACTAGCAGGAAGTAAGGGTGATGGGGCATGAAGTTATTTCTTGGAGTTGGAGACATACTAAGTTTAGCTCAGTTCTGGGCATCTTTGAAATACCTATACAAACTTGTTCCTACATAGTAACTTGCAACTTTGAATGAGAATCTGCTTGCTTGCAGCAACGTGCTATATGTTCTGAAGGCCCGAATAGGGAATCTGTGTCAAAACTTTGTTAGGAATTATGTGATCCTTACTAGCTGGAAGTAAGGGAGATGGAGCATGAAGTTATTTCTAGGAGTTGGACACATACCAAGTTTAGCTCAGTTCTGGGCATCTTTGAAATACCTATACAAACTTGTTCCTTCATAGTAACTTGCAACTTTGAATGAGAATGTGCTTGCTTGCAGCAACGTGCTTTATGTTCTGAATGCCCGAATAGGGAATCTGTGTCAAAACTTTGTTAGGAATTATGTGATCCTTACTAGCTGGAAGTAAGGGAGATGGAGCATGAAGTTATTTCTAGGAGTTGGACACATACCAAGTTTAGCTCAGTTCTGGGCATCTTTGAAATACCTATACAAACTTGTTCCTTCATAGTAACTTGCAACTTTGAATGAAAATGTGCTTGCTTACAGCAACGTGCTATATGTTCTGAATGCCCGAATTGGGAATCTGTGTCAAAACTTTGTTAGGAATTATGTGATCCTTACTAGCTGGAAGTAAGGGAGATGGAGCATGAAGTTATTTCTAGGAGTTGGACACATACCAAGTGTAGCTCAGTTCTGGGCATCTTTGAAATACCTATACAAACTTGTTCCTTCATAGTAACTTGCAACTTTGAATGAAAATGTGCTTGCTTACAGCAACGTGCTATATGTTCTGAATGCCCGAATAGGGAATCTGTGTCAAAACTTTGTTAGGAATTATGTGATCCTTACTAGCTGGAAGTAAGGGAGATGGGGCATGAAGTTATTTCTAGGAGTTGGACACATACCAAGTTTAGCTCAGTTCTGGGCATCTTTGAAATACCTATACAAACTTCTTCCTACCTAGTAACTTGCATCTTTGAATGAGAATGTGCTTGCTTACAGCAACGTGCTATATGTTCTGAATGCCCGAATTGGGAATCTGTGTCAAAACTTTGTTAGGAATTATGTGATCCTTACTAGCTGGAAGTAAGGGAGATGGGGCATGAAGTTATTTCTAGGAGTTGGACACATACCAAGTTTAGCTCAGTTCTGGGCATCTTTGAAATACCTATACAAACTTGTTCCTACATAGTAACTTGCATCTTTGAATGAGAATGTGCTTGCTTACAGCAACGTGCTATATGTTCTGAATGCCCGAATTGGGAATCTGTGTCAAAACTTTGTTAGGAATTATGTGATCCTTACTAGCTGGAAGTAAGGGTGATGGGGCATGAAGTTATTTCTTGGAGTTGGAGACATACCAAGTTTAGCTCAGTTCTGGGCATCTTTGAAATACCTATACAAACTTGTTCCTACATAGTAACTTGCAACTTTGAATGAGAATGTGCTTGCTTGCAGCAACGTGCTATATGTTCTGACTGCCCAAATAGGGAATCTGTGTCAAAACTTTGTTAGGAATTATGTGATCCTTACTAGCTGGAAGTAAGGGAGATGGGGCATGAAGTTATTTCTAGGTGTTGGACACATACCAAGTTTAGCTCAGTTCTGGGCATCTTTGAAATACCTATACAAACTTGTTCCTTCATAGTAACTTGCATCTTTGAATGAAAATGTGCTTGCTTACAGCAACGTGCTATATGTTCTGAATGCCCGAATTGGGAATCTGTGTCAAAACTTTGTTAGGAATTATGTGATCCTTACTAGCTGGAAGTGAGGGAGATGGGGCATGAAGTTATTTCTAGGAGTTGGACACATACCAAGTTTAGCTCAGTTCTGGGCATCTTTGAAATACCTATACAAACTTGTTCCTACCTAGTAACTTGCATCTTTGAATGAGAATGTGCTTGCTTACAGCAACGTGCTATATGTTCTGAATGCCCGAATTGGGAATCTGTGTCAAAACATTGTTAGGAATTATGTGATCCTTACTAGCTGGAAGTAAGGGAGATGGGGCATGAAGTTATTTCTAGGAGTTGGACACATACCAAGTTTAGCTCAGTTCTGGGCATCTTTGAAATACCTATACAAACTTGTTCCTACATAGTAACTTGCAACTTTGAATGAAAATGTGCTTGCTTACAGCAACGTGCTATATGTTCTGAATGCCCGAATTGGGAATCTGTGTCAAATCTTTGTTAGGAATTATGTGATCCTTACTAGCTGGATGTAAGTGAGATGGAGCATGAAGTTATTTCTAGGAGTTGGACACATACCAAGTTTAGCTCAGTTCTGGGCATCTTTGAAATACCTATACAAACTTGTTCCTACATAGTAACTTGCAACTTTGAATGAGAATGTGCTTGCTTACAGCAACGTGCTATATGTTCTGAATGCCCGAATTGGGAATCTGTGTCAAAACTTTGTTAGGAATTATGTGATCCTTACTAGCTGGAAGTAAGGGAGATGGGGCATGAAGTTATTTCTAGGAGTTGGACACATACCAAGTTTAGCTCAGTTCTGGGCATCTTTGAAATACCTATACAAACTTGTTCCTACATAGTAACTTGCATCTTTGAATGAGAATGTGCTTGCTTACAGCAACGTGCTATATGTTCTGAATGCCCGAATTGGCAATGTGTTAAAACTTTGTTAGGAATTATGTGATCCTTACTAGCTGGAAGTAAGGGAGATGGGGCATGAAGTTTTTTCTAGGAGTTGGACACATACCAAGTTTAGCTCAGTTCTGGGCATCTTTGAAATACCTATACAAACTTGTTCCTACATAGTAACTTGCAACTTTGAATGAGAATGTGCTTGCTTGCAGCAACGTGCTATATGTTCTGAATGCCCGAATAGGGAATCTGTGTCAAAACTTTGTTAGGAATTATGTGATCCTTACTAGCTGGAAGTAAGGGAGATGGGCCATGAAGTTATTTCTAGGAGTTGGACACATACCAAGTTTAGCTCAGTTCTGGGCATCTTTGAAATACCTATACAAACTTGTTCCTACCTAGTAACTTGCATCTTTGAATGAGAATGTGCTTGCTTACAGCAACGTGCTATATGTTCTGAATGCCCGAATAGGGAATCTGTGTCAAAACTTTGTTAGGAATTATGTGATCCTTACTAGCTGGAAGTAAGGGAGATGGGGCATGAAGTTATTTCTAGGAGTTGGACACATACCAAGTTTAGCTCAGTTCTGGGCATCTTTGAAATACCTATACAAACTTGTTCCTACATAGTAACTTGCATCTTTGAATGAGAATCTGCTTGCTTACAGCAACGTGCTATATGTTCTGAATGCCCGAATTGGGAATCTGTGTCAAAACTTTGTTAGGAATTATGTGATCCTTACTAGCTGGAAGTAAGGGAGATGGGGCATGAAGTTATTTCTAGGAGTTGGACACATACCAAGTTTAGCTCAGTTCTGGGCATCTTTGAAATACCTATACAAACTTGTTCCTACATAGTAACTTGCAACTTTGAATGAGAATGTGCTTGCTTGCAGCAACGTGCTATATGTTCTGAATGCCCGAATAGGGAATCTGTGTCAAAACTTTGTTAGGAATTATGTGATCCTTACTAGCTGGAAGTAAGGGAGATGGGGCATGAAGTTATTTCTAGGAGTTGGACACATACCAAGTTTAGCTCAGTTCTGGGCATCTTTGAAATACCTATACAAACTTGTTCCTACATAGTAACTTGCAACTTTGAATGAGAATGTGCTTGCTTACAGCAACGTGCTATATGTTCTGAATGCCCGAATTGGGAATCTGTGTCAAATCTTTGTTAGGAATTATGTGATCCTTACTAGCTGGAAGTAAGGGAGATGGGGCATGAAGTTATTTCTAGGAGTTGGACACATACCAAGTTTAGCTCAGTTCTGGGCATCTTTGATATACCTATACAAACTTGTTCCTACATAGTAACTTGCAACTTTGAATGAGAATGTGCTTGCTTACAGCAACGTGCTATATGTTCTGAATGCCCGAATTGGGAATCTGTGTCAAAACTTTGTTAGGAATTATGTGATCCTTACTAGCTGGAAGTAAGGGAGATGGGGCATGAAGTTATTTCTAGGAGTTGGACACATACCAAGTTTAGCTCAGTTCTGGGCATCTTTGAAATACCTATACAAACTTGTTCCTACATAGTAAGTTGCAACTTTGAATGAGAATGTGCTTGCTTGCAGCAACGTGCTATATGTTCTGACTGCCCAAATAGGGAATCTGTGTCAAAACTTTGTTAGGAATTATGTGATCCTTACTAGCTGGAAGTGAGGGAGATGGGGCATGAAGTTATTTCTAGGAGTTGGACACATACCAAGTTTAGCTCAGTTCTGGGCATCTTTGAAATACCTATACAAACTTGTTCCTTCATAGTAACTTGCAACTTTGAATGAAAATGTGCTTGCTTACAGCAACGTGCTATATGTTCTGAATGCCCGAATTGGGAATCTGTGTCAAAACTTTGTTAGGAATTATGTGATCCTTACTAGCTGGAAGTGAGGGAGATGGGGCATGAAGTTATTTCTAGGAGTTGGACACATACCAAGTTTAGCTCAGTTCTGGGCATCTTTGAAATACCTATACAAACTTGTTCCTACCTAGTAACTTGCATCTTTGAATGAGAATGTGCTTGCTTACAGCAACGTGCTATATGTTCTGAATGCCCGAATTGGGAATCTGTGTCAAAACTTTGTTAGGAATTATGTGATCCTTACTAGCTGGAAGTGAGGGAGATGGGGCATGAAGTTATTTCTAGGAGTTGGACACATACCAAGTTTAGCTCAGTTCTGGGCATCTTTGAAATACCTATACAAACTTGTTCCTACATAGTAACTTGCAACTTTGAATGAAAATGTGCTTGCTTACAGCAACGTGCTATATGTTCTGAATGCCCGAATTGGGAATCTGTGTCAAATCTTTGTTAGGAATTATGTGATCCTTACTAGCTGGAAGTAAGGGAGATGGGGCATGAAGTTATTTCTAGGAGTTGGACACATACCAAGTTTAGCTCAGTTCTGGGCATCTTTGAAATACCTATACAAACTTGTTCCTACATAGTAACTTGCAACTTTGAATGAGAATGTGCTTGCTTACAGCAACGTGCTATATGTTCTGAATGCCCGAATTGGGAATCTGTGTCAAAACTTTGTTAGGAATTATGTGATCCTTACTAGCTGGAAGTAAGGGAGATGGGGCATGAAGTTATTTCTAGGAGTTGGACACATACCAAGTTTAGCTCAGTTCTGGGCATCTTTGAAATACCTATACAAACTTGTTCCTTCATAGTAACTTGCAACTTTGAATGAAAATGTGCTTGCTTACAGCAACGTGCTATATGTTCTGAATGCCCGAATTGGGAATCTGTGTCAAAACTTTGTTAGGAATTATGTGATCCTTACTAGCTGGAAGTAAGGGAGATGGGGCATGAAGTTATTTCTAGGAGTTGGACACATACCAAGTTTAGCTCAGTTCTGGGCATCTTTGAAATACCTATACAAACTTGTTCCTACATAGTAACTTGCATCTTTGAATGAGAATGTGCTTGCTTACAGCAACGTGCTATATGTTCTGAATGCCCGAATTGGGAATCTGTGTCAAAACTTTGTTAGGAATTATGTGATCCTTACTAGCTGGAAGTAAGGGTGATGGGGCATGAAGTTATTTCTAGGAGTTGGACACATACCAAGTTTAGCTCAGTTCTGGGCATCTTTGAAATACCTATACAAACTTGTTCCTACATAGTAACTTGCATCTTTGAATGAGAATGTGCTTGCTTACAGCAACGTGCTATATGTTCTGAATGCCCGAATTGGCAATCTGTGTTAAAACTTTGTTAGGAATTATGTGATCCTTACTAGCTGGAAGTAAGGGAGATGGGGCATGAAGTTTTTTCTAGGAGTTGGACACATACCAAGTTTAGCTCAGTTCTGGGCATCTTTGAAATACCTATACAAACTTGTTCCTACATAGTAACTTGCAACTTTGAATGAGAATGTGCTTGCTTGCAGCAACGTGCTATATGTTCTGAATGCCCGAATAGGGAATCTGTGTCAAAACTTTGTTAGGAATTATGTGATCCTTACTAGCTGGAAGTAAGGGAGATGGGCCATGAAGTTATTTCTAGGAGTTGGACACATACCAAGTTTAGCTCAGTTCTGGGCATCTTTGAAATACCTATACAAACTTGTTCCTACCTAGTAACTTGCATCTTTGAATGAGAATGTGCTTGCTTACAGCAACGTGCTATATGTTCTGAATGCCCGAATAGGGAATCTGTGTCAAAACTTTGTTAGGAATTATGTGATCCTTACTAGCTGGAAGTAAGGGAGATGGGGCATGAAGTTATTTCTAGGAGTTGGACACATACCAAGTTTAGCTCAGTTCTGGGCATCTTTGAAATACCTATACAAACTTGTTCCTACATAGTAACTTGCATCTTTGAATGAGAATCTGCTTGCTTACAGCAACGTGCTATATGTTCTGAATGCCCGAATTGGGAATCTGTGTCAAAACTTTGTTAGGAATTATGTGATCCTTACTAGCTGGAAGTAAGGGAGATGGGGCATGAAGTTATTTCTAGGAGTTGGACACATACCAAGTTTAGCTCAGTTCTGGGCATCTTTGAAATACCTATACAAACTTGTTCCTACATAGTAACTTGCAACTTTGAATGAGAATGTGCTTGCTTACAGCAACGTGCTATATGTTCTGAATGCCCGAATAGGGAATCTGTGTCAAAACTTTGTTAGGAATTATGTGATCCTTACTAGCTGGAAGTAAGGGAGATGGGGCATGAAGTTATTTCTAGGAGTTGGACACATACCAAGTTTAGCTCACTTCTGGGCATCTTTGAAATACCTATACAAACTTGTTCCTACATAGTAACT
The DNA here is from genome assembly GCF_020826845.1 of Diceros bicornis minor. Classification (NCBI taxonomy): domain Eukaryota; kingdom Metazoa; phylum Chordata; class Mammalia; order Perissodactyla; family Rhinocerotidae; genus Diceros; species Diceros bicornis. The sequence continues at coordinate 20,520 of NW_026691122.1, read as the reverse complement.
TGCAACTTTGAATGAGAATGTGCTTGCTTACAGCAACGTGCTATATGTTCTGAATGCCCGAATTGGGAATCTGTGTCAAATCTTTGTTAGGAATTATGTGATCCTTACTAGCTGGAAGTAAGGGAGATGGGGCATGAAGTTATTTCTAGGAGTTGGACACATACCAAGTTTAGCTCAGTTCTGGGCATCTTTGAAATAACTATACAAACTTGTTCCTACATAGTAACTTGCAACTTTGAATGAGAATGTGCTTGCTTACAGCAACGTGCTATATGTTCTGAATGCCCGAATTGGGAATCTGTGTCAAAACTTTGTTAGGAATTATGTGATCCTTACTAGCTGGAAGTAAGGGAGATGGGGCATGAAGTTATTTCTAGGAGTTGGACACATACCAAGTTTAGCTCAGTTCTGGGCATCTTTGAAATACCTATACAAACTTGTTCCTACATAGTAACTTGCATCTTTGAATGAGAATGTGCTTGCTTACAGCAACGTGCTATATGTTCTGAATGCCCGAATTGGCAATCTGTGTTAAAACTTTGTTAGGAATTATGTGATCCTTACTAGCTGGTAGTAAGGGAGATGGGGCATGAAGTTTTTTCTAGGAGTTGGACACATACCAAGTTTAGCTCAGTTCTGGGCATCTTTGAAATACCTATACAAACTTGTTCCTACATAGTAACTTGCAACTTTGAATGAGAATGTGCTTGCTTGCTGCAACGTGCTATATGTTCTGAATGCCCGAATAGGGAATCTGTGTCAAAACTTTGTTAGGAATTATGTGATCCTTACTAGCTGGAAGTAAGGGAGATGGGCCATGAAGTTATTTCTAGGAGTTGGACACATACCAAGTTTAGCTCAGTTCTGGGCATCTTTGAAATACCTATACAAACTTGTTCCTACCTAGTAACTTGCATCTTTGAATGAGAATGTGCTTGCTTACAGCAACGTGCTATATGTTCTGAATGCCCGAATAGGGAATCTGTGTCAAAACTTTGTTAGGAATTATGTGATCCTTACTAGCTGGAAGTAAGGGAGATGGGGCATGAAGTTATTTCTAGGAGTTGGACACATACCAAGTTTAGCTCAGTTCTGGGCATCTTTGAAATACCTATACAAACTTGTTCCTACATAGTAACTTGCATCTTTGAATGAGAATCTGCTTGCTTACAGCAACGTGCTATATGTTCTGAATGCCCGAATTGGGAATCTGTGTCAAAACTTTGTTAGGAATTATGTGATCCTTACTAGCTGGAAGTAAGGGAGATGGGGCATGAAGTTATTTCTAGGAGTTGGACACATACCAAGTTTAGCTCAGTTCTGGGCATCTTTGAAATACCTATACAAACTTGTTCCTACATAGTAACTTGCAACTTTGAATGAGAATGTGCTTGCTTACAGCAACGTGCTATATGTTCTGAATGCCCGAATAGGGAATCTGTGTCAAAACTTTGTTAGGAATTATGTGATCCTTACTAGCTGGAAGTAAGGGAGATGGGGCATGAAGTTATTTCTAGGAGTTGGACACATACCAAGTTTAGCTCAGTTCTGGGCATCTTTGAAATACCTATACAAACTTGTTCCTACATAGTAACTTGCATCTTTGAATGAGAATGTGCTTGCTTACAGCAACGTGCTATATGTTCTGAATGCCCGAATTGGCAATCTGTGTTAAAACTTTGTTAGGAATTATGTGATCCTTACTAGCTGGAAGTAAGGGAGATGGGGCATGAAGTTTTTTCTAGGAGTTGGACACATACCAAGTTTAGCTCAGTTCTGGGCATCTTTGAAATACCTATACAAACTTGTTCCTACATAGTAACTTGCAACTTTGAATGAGAATGTGCTTGCTTGCAGCAACGTGCTATATGTTCTGAATGCCCGAATAGGGAATCTGTGTCAAAACTTTGTTAGGAATTATGTGATCCTTACTAGCTGGAAGTAAGGGAGATGGGCCATGAAGTTATTTCTAGGAGTTGGACACATACCAAGTTTAGCTCAGTTCTGGGCATCTTTGAAATACCTATACAAACTTGTTCCTACCTAGTAACTTGCATCTTTGAATGAGAATGTGCTTGCTTACAGCAACGTGCTATATGTTCTGAATGCCCGAATAGGGAATCAGTGTCAAAACTTTGTTAGGAATTATGTGATCCTTACTAGCTGGAAGTAAGGGAGATGGAGCATGAAGTTATTTCTAGGAGTTGGACACATACCAAGTTTAGCTCAGTTCTGGGCATCTTTGAAATACCTATACAAACTTGTTCCTACATAGTAACTTGCATCTTTGAATGAGAATGTGCTTGCTTACAGCAACGTGCTATATGTTCTGAATGCCCGAATTGGGAATCTGTGTCAAAACTTTGTTAGGAATTATGTGATCCTTACTAGCTGGAAGTAAGGGAGAAGGGGCATGAAGTTATTTCTAGGAGTTGGACACATACCAAGTTTAGCTCAGTTCTGGGCATCTTTGAAATACCTATACACACTTGTTCCTACATAGTAACTTGCATCTTTGAATGAGAATGTGCTTGCTTGCAGCAACGTGCTATATGTTCTGAATGCCCGAATTGTGAATCTGTGTCAAAACTTTGTTAGGAATTATGTGATCCTTACTAGTTGGAAGTAAGGGAGATGGGGCATGAAGTTATTTCTAGGAGTTGGACACATACCAAGTTTAGCTCAGTTCTGGGCATCTTTGAAATACCTATACAAACTTGTTCCTACATAGTAACTTGCAACTTTGAATGAGAATGTGCTTGCTTGCAGCAACGTGCTATATGTTCTGAATGCCCGAATAGGGAATCTGTGTCAAAACTTTGTTAGGAATTATGTGATCCTTACTAGCTGGAAGTAAGGGAGATGGGGCATGAAGTTATTTCTAGGAGTTGGACACATACCAAGTTTAGCTCAGTTCTGGGCATCTTTGACATACCTACACAAACTTGTTCCTACATAGTAACTTGCAACTTTGAATGAGAATGTGCTTGCTTACAGCAACGTGCTATATGTTCTGAATGCCCGAATTGGGAATCTGTGTCAAAACTTTGTTAGGAATTATGTGATCCTTACTAGCTGGAAGTAAGGGAGATGGGGCATGAAGTTATTTCTAGGAGTTGGACACATACCAAGTTTAGCTCAGTTCTGGGCATCTTTGAAATACCTATACAAACTTGTTCCTACCTAGTAACTTGCATCTTTGAATGAGAATCTGCTTGCTTGCAGCAACGTGCTATATGTTCTGAATGCCCGAATTGGGAATCTGTGTCAAAACTTTGTTAGGAATTATGTGATCCTTACTAGCTGGAAGTAAGGGAGATGGGGCATGAAGTTATTTCTAGGAGTTGGAGACATACCAAGTTTAGCTCAGTTCTGGGCATCTTTGAAATACCTATACAAACTTGTTCCTACATAGTAACTTGCATCTTTGAATGAGAATCTGCTTGCTTACAGCAACGTGCTATATGTTCTGAATGCCCGAATTGGGAATCTGTGTCAAAACTTTGTTAGGAATTATGTGATCCTTACTAGCTGGAAGTAAGGGTGATGGGGCATGAAGTTATTTCTTGGAGTTGGAGACATACCAAGTTTAGCTCAGTTCTGGGCATCTTTGAAATACCTATACAAACTTGTTCCTACATAGTAACTTGCAACTTTGAATGAGAATGTGCTTGCTTGCAGCAACGTGCTATATGTTCTGAATGCCCGAATAGGGAATCTGTGTCAAAACTTTGTTAGGAATTATGTGATCCTTACTAGCTGGAAGTAAGGGAGATGGGGCATGAAGTTATTTCTAGGAGTTGGACACATACCAAGTTTAGCTCAGTTCTGGGCATCTTTGAAATACCTATACAAACTTGTTCCTTCATAGTAACTTGCAACTTTGAATGAAAATGTGGTTGCTTACAGCAACGTGCTATATGTTCTGAATGCCCGAATTGGGAATCTGTGTCAAAACTTTGTTAGGAATTATGTGATCCTTACTAGCTGGAAGTAAGGGAGATGGTGCATGAAGTTATTTCTAGGAGTTGGACACATACCAAGTTTAGCTCAGTTCTGGGCATCTTTGAAATACCTATACAAACTTGTTCCTACCTAGTAACTTGCATCTTTGAATGAGAATGTGCTTGCTTACAGCAACGTGCTATATGTTCTGAATGCCCGAATTGGGAATCTGTGTCAAAACTTTGTTAGGAATTATGTGATCCTTACTAGCTGGAAGTAAGGGAGATGGGGCATGAAGTTATTTCTAGGAGTTGGACACATACCAAGTTTAGCTCAGTTCTGGGCATCTTTGAAATACCTATACAAACTTGTTCCTACATAGTAACTTGCAACTTTGAATGAGAATGTGCTTGCTTACAGCAACGTGCTATATGTTCTGAATGCCCGAATTGGGAATCTGTGTCAAAACTTTGTTAGCAATTATGTGATCCTTACTAGCTGGAAGTAAGGGAGATGGGGCATGAAGTTATTTCTAGGAGTTGGACACATACCAAGTTTAGCTCAGTTCTGGGCATCTTTGAAATACCTATACAAACTTGTTTCTACCTAGTAACTTGCATCTTTGAATGAGAATCTGCTTGCTTACAGCAACGTGGTATATGTTCTGAATGCCCGAATTGGGAATCTGTGTCAAAACTTTGTTAGGAATTATGTGATCCTTACTAGCTGGAAGTAAGGGAGATGGGGCATGAAGTTATTTCTAGGAGTTGGACACATACCAAGTTTAGCTCAGTTCTGGGCATCTTTGAAATACCTATACAAACTTGTTCCTACCTAGTAACTTGCATCTTTGAATGAGAATCTGCTTGCTTACAGCAACGTGGTACATGTTCTGAATGCCCGAATTGGGAATCTGTGTCAAAACTTTGTTAGGAATTATGTGATCCTTACTAGCTGGAAGTAAGGGAGATGGGGCATGAAGTTATTTCTAGGAGTTGGACACATACCAAGTTTAGCTCAGTTCTGGGCATCTTTGAAATACCTATACAAACTTGTTCCTACATAGTAACTTGCAACTTTGAATGAAAATGTGCTTGCTTACAGCAACGTGCTATATGTTCTGAATGCCCGAATTGGGAATCTGTGTCAAAACTTTGTTAGGAATTATGTGATCCTTACTAGCTGGAAGTAAGGGTGATGGGGCATGAAGTTATTTCTTGGAGTTGGAGACATGCCAAGTTTAGCTCAGTTCTGGGCATCTTTGAAATACCTATACAAACTTGTTCCTACATAGTAACTTGCAACTTTGAATGAGAATGTGCTTGCTTGCAGCAACGTGCTATATGTTCTGAATGCCCGAATAGGGAATCTGTGTCAAAACTTTGTTAGGAATTATGTGATCCTTACTAGCTGGAAGTAAGGGAGATGGAGCATGAAGTTATTTCTAGGAGTTGGACACATACCAAGTTTAGCTCAGTTCTGGGCATCTTTGAAATACCTATACAAACTTGTTCCTACCTAGTAACTTGCATCTTTGAATGAGAATCTGCTTGCTTACAGCAACGTGGTATATGTTCTGAATACCCGAATTGGGAATCTGTGTCAAAACTTTGTTAGGAATTATGTCATTCTTACTAGCTGGAAGTAAGGGAGATGGGGCATGAAGTTATTTCTAGGAGTTGGACACATACCAAGTTTAGCTCAGTTCTGGGCATCTTTGAAATACCTATACAAACTTGTTCCTACATAGTAACTTGCATCTTTGAATGAGAATGTGCTTGCTTACAGCAACGTGCTATATGTTCTGAATGCCCGAATTGGGAATCTGTGTCAAAACTTTGTTAGGAATTATGAGATCCTTACTAGCTGGAAGTAAGGGTGATGGGGCATGAAGTTATTTCTTGGAGTTGGAGACATACCAAGTTTAGCTCAGTTCTGGGCATCTTTGAAATACCTATGCAAACTTGTTCCTACATAGTAACTTGCAACTTTGAATGAGAATGTGCTTGCTTGCAGCAACGTGCTATATGTTTTGAATGCCCGAATAGGGAATCTGTGTCAAAACTTTGTTAGGAATTATGTGATCCTTACTAGCTGGAATTAAGGGAGATGGAGCATGAAGTTATTTCTAGGAGTTGGACACATACCAAGTTTAGCTCAGTTCTGGGCATCTTTGAAATACCTATACAAACTTGTTCCTTCATAGTAACTTGCAACTTTGAATGAGAATGTGCTTGCTTGCAGCAACGTGCTATATGTTCTGAATGCCCGAATAGGGAATCTGTGTCAAAACTTTGTTAGGAATTATGTGATCCTTACTAGCTGGAGGTAAGGGAGATGGAGCATGAAGTTATTTCTAGGAGTTGGACACATACCAAGTTTAGCTCAGTTCTGGGCATCTTTGAAATACCTATACAAACTTGTTCCTACATAGTAACTTGCAACTTTGAATGAGAATGTGCTTGCTTGCAGCAACGTGCTATATGTTCTGAATGCCCGAATAGGGAATCTGTGTCAAAACTTTGTTAGGAATTATGTGATCCTTACTAGCTGGAAGTAAGGGAGATGGGGCATGAAGTTATTTCTAGGAGTTGGACACATACCAAGTTTAGCTCAGTTCTGGGCATCTTTGAAATACCTATACAAACTTGTTCCTACATAGTAACTTGCAACTTTGAATGAGAATGTGCTTGCTTACAGCAACGTGCTATATGTTCTGAATGCCCGAATTGGGAATCTGTGTCAAAACTTTGTTAGGAATTATGTGATCCTTACTAGCTGGAAGTAAGGGAGATGGGGCATGAAGTTATTTCTAGGAGTTGGACACATACCAAGTTTAGCTCAGTTTTGGGCATCTTTGAAATACCTATACAAACTTGTTCCTACATAGTAACTTGCAACTTTGAATGAGAATGTTCTTGCTTACAGCAACGTGCTATATGTTCTGAATGCCCGAATTGGGAATCTGTGTCAAAACTTTGTTAGGAATTATGTGATCCTTACTAGCTGGAAGTAAGGGAGATGGGGCATGAAGTTATTTCTAGGAGTTGGACACATACCAAGTTTAGCTCAGTTCTGGGCATCTTTGAAATACCTATACAAACTTGTTCCTACATAGTAACTTGCAACTTTGAATGAGAATGTGCTTGCTTACAGCAACGTGCTATATGTTCTGAATGCCCGAATTGGGAATCTGTGTCAAAACTTTGTTAGGAATTATGTGATCCTTACTAGCTGGAAGTAAGGGAGATGGGGCATGAAGTTATTTCTAGGAGTTGGACACATACCAAGTTTAGCTCAGTTCTGGGCATCTTTGAAATACCTATACAAACTTGTTCCTACATAGTAACTTGCAACTTTGAATGAGAATGTGCTTGCTTACAGCAACGTGCTATATGTTCTGAATGCCCGAATTGGGAATCTGTGTCAAAACTTTGTTAGGAATTATGTGATCCTTACTAGCTGGAAGTAAGGGAGATGGGGCATGAAGTTATTTCTAGGAGTTGGACACATACCAAGTTTAGCTCAGTTCTGGGCATCTTTGAAATACCTATACAAACTTGTTCCTACCTAGTAACTTGCATCTTTGAATGAGAATGTGCTTGCTTACAGCAACGTGGTATATGTTCTGAATGCCCGAATTGGGAATCTGTGTCAAAACTTTGTTAGGAATTATGTGATCCTTACTAGCTGGAAGTAAGGGATATGGGGCATGAAGTTATTTCTAGGAGTTGGAGACATACCAAGTTTAGCTCAGTTCTGGGCATCTTTGAAATACCTATACAAACTTGTTCCTACATAGTAACTTGCATCTTTGAATGAGAATCTGCTTGCTTACAGCAACGTGCTATATGTTCTGAATGCCCGAATTGGGAATCTGTGTCAAAACTTTGTTAGGAATTATGTGATCCTTACTAGCTGGAAGTAAGGGTGATGGGGCATGAAGTTATTTCTTGGAGTTGGAGACATACCAAGTTTAGCTCAGTTCTGGGCATCTTTGAAATACCTATACAAACTTGTTCCTACATAGTAACTTGCAACTTTGAATGAGAATGTGCTTGCTTGCAGCAACGTGCTATATGTTCTGAATGCCCGAATAGGGAATCTGTGTCAAAACTTTGTTAGGAATTATGTGATCCTTACTAGCTGGAAGTAAGGGAGATGGAGCATGAAGTTATTTCGAGGAGTTGGACACATACCAAGTTTAGCTCAGTTCTGGGCATCTTTGAAATACCTATACAAACTTGTTCCTACATAGTAACTTGCAACCTTGAATGAAAATGTGCTTGGTTACAGCAACGTGCTATATGTTCTGAATGCCCGAATTGGGAATCTGTGTCAAAACTTTGTTAGGAATTATGTCATCCTTACAAGCTGGAAGTAAGGGAGATGGGGCATGAAGTTATTTCTAGGAGTTGGACACATACCAAGTTTAGCTCAGTTCTGGGCATCTTTGAAATACCTATACAAACTTGTTCCTACATAGTAACTTGCATCTTTGAATGAGAATGTGCTTGCTTACAGCAACGTGCTATATGTTCTGAATGCCCGAATAGGGAATCTGTGTCAAAACTTTGTTAGGAATTATGTCATCCTTACAAGCTGGAAGTAAGGGAGATGGGGCATGAAGTTATTTCTAGGAGTTGGACACATACCAAGTTTAGCTCAGTTCTGGGCATCTTTGAAATACCTATACAAACTTGTTCCTACATAGTAACTTGCATCTTTGAATGAGAATGTGCTTGCTTACAGCAACGTGCTATATGTTCTGAATGCCCGAATTGGGAATCTGTGTCAAAACTTTGTTAGGAATTATGTGATCCTTACTAGCTGGAAGTAAGGGAGATGGAGCATGAAGTTATTTCTAGGAGTTGGACACATACCAAGTTTAGCTCAGTTCTGGGCATCTTTGAAATACCTATACAAACTTGTTCCTTCATAGTAACTTGCAACTTTGAATGAAAATGTGCTTGCTTACAGCAACGTGCTATTTGTTCTGAATGCCCGAATTGGGAATCTGTGTCAAAACTTTGTTAGGAATTATGTGATCCTTACTAGCTGGAAGTAAGGGAGATGGAGCATGAAGTTATTTCTAGGAGTTGGACACATACCAAGTGTAGCTCAGTTCTGGGCATCTTTGAAATACCTATACAAACTTGTCCCTTCATAGTAACTTGCAACTTTGAATGAAAATGTGCTTGCTTACAGCAACCTGCTATATGTTCTGAATGCCCGAATTGGCAATCTGTGTCAAAACTTTGTTAGGAATTATGTGATCCTTACTAGCTGGAAGTAAGGGAGATGGGGCATGAAGTTATTTCTAGGAGTTGGACACATACCAAGTTTAGCTCAGTTCTGGGCATCTTTGAAATACCTATACAAACTTGTTCCTACCTAGTAACTTGCATCTTTGAATGAGAATGTGCTTGCTTACAGCAACGTGCTATATGTTCTGAATGCCCGAATTGGGAATCTGTGTCAAAACTTTGTTAGGAATTATGTGATCCTTACTAGCTGGAAGTAAGGGAGATGGGGCATGAAGTTATTTCTAGGAGTTGGACACATACCAAGTTTAGCTCAGTTCTGGGCATCTTTGAAATACCTATACAAACATGTTCCTACATAGTAACTTGCATCTTTGAATGAGAATGTGCTTGCTTACAGCAACGTGCTATATGTTCTGAATGCCCGAATTGGGAATCTGTGTCAAAACTTTGTTAGGACTTATGTGATCCTTACTAGCTGGAAGTAAGGGTGATGGGGCATGAAGTTATTTCTTGGAGTTGGAGACATACCAAGTTTAGCTCAGTTCTGGGCATCTTTGAAATACCTATACAAACTTGTTCCTACATAGTAAGTTGCAACTTTGAATGAGAATGTGCTTGCTTGCAGCAACGTGCTATATGTTCTGACTGCCCAAATAGGGAATCTGTGTCAAAACTTTGTTAGGAATTATGTGATCCTTACTATCTGGAAGTAAGGGAGATGGGGCATGAAGTTATTTCTAGGAGTTGGACACATACCAAGTTTAGCTCAGTTCTGGGCATCTTTGAAATACCTATACAAACTTGTTCCTTCATAGTAACTTGCAACTTTGAATGAAAATGTGCTTGCTTACAGCAACGTGCTATATGTTCTGAATGCCCGAATTAGGAATCTGTGTCAAAACTTTGTTAGGAATTATGTGATCCTTACTAGCTGGAAGTAAGGGAGATGGGGCATGAAGTTATTTCTAGGAGTTGGACACATACCAAGTTTAGCTCAGTTCTGGGCATCTTTGAAATACCTATACAAACTTGTTCCTACCTGGTAACTTGCATCTTTGAATGAGAATGTGCTTGCTTACAGCAACGTGCTATATGTTCTGAATGCCCGAATTGGGAATCTGTGTCAAAACTTTGTTAGGAATTATGTGATCCTTACTAGCTGGAAGTGAGGGAGATGGGGCATGAAGTTATTTCTAGGAGTTGGACACATACCAAGTTTAGCTCAGTTCTGGGCATCTTTGAAATACCTATACAAACTTGTTCCTACATAGTAACTTGCAACTTTGAATGAAAATGTGCTTGCTTACAGCAACGTGCTATATGTTCTGAATGCCCGAATTGGGAATCTGTGTCAAATCTTTGTTAGGAATTATGTGATCCTTACTAGCTGTAAGTGAGGGAGATGGGGCATGAAGTTATTTCTAGGAGTTGGACACATACCAAGTTTAGCTCAGTTCTGGGCATCTTTGAAATACCTATACAAACTTGTTCCTACATAGTAACTTGCAACTTTGAATGAGAATGTGCTTGCTTACAGCAACGTGCTATATGTTCTGAATGCCCGAATTGGGAATCTGTGTCAAAACTTTGTTAGGAATTATGTGATCCTTACTAGCTGGAAGTAAGGGAGATGGGGCATGAAGTTATTTCTAGGAGTTGGACACATACCAAGTTTAGCTCAGTTCTGGGCATCTTTGAAATACCTATACAAACTTGTTCCTACATAGTAACTTGCATCTTTGAATGAGAATGTGCTTGCTTACAGCAACGTGCTATATGTTCTGAATGCCCGAATTGGCAATCTGTGTTAAAACTTTGTTAGGAATTATGTGATCCTTACTAGCTGGAAGTAAGGGAGATGGGGCATGAAGTTTTTTCTAGGAGTTGGACACATACCAAGTTTAGCTCAGTTCTGGGCATCTTTGAAATACCTATACAAACTTGTTCCTACATAGTAACTTGCAACTTTGAATGAGAATGTGCTTGCTTGCAGCAACGTGCTATATGTTCTGAATGCCCGAATAGGGAATCTGTGTCAAAACTTTGTTAGGAATTATGTGATCCTTACTAGCTGGAAGTAAGGGAGATGGGCCATGAAGTTATTTCTAGGAGTTGGACACATACCAAGTTTAGCTCAGTTCTGGGCATCTTTGAAATACCTATACAAACTTGTTCCTACCTAGTAACTTGCATCTTTGAATGAGAATGTGCTTGCTTACAGCAACGTGCTATATGTTCTGAATGCCCGAATAGGGAATCAGTGTCAAAACTTTGTTAGGAATTATGTGATCCTTACTAGCTGGAAGTAAGGGAGATGGGGCATGAAGTTATTTCTAGGAGTTGGACACATACCAAGTTTAGCTCAGTTCTGGGCATCTTTGAAATACCTATACAAACTTGTTCCTACATAGTAACTTGCATCTTTGAATGAGAATGTGCTTGCTTACAGCAACGTGCTATATGTTCTGAATGCCCGAATTGGGAATCTGTGTCAAAACTTTGTTAGGAATTATGTGATCCTTACTAGCTGGAAGTAAGGGAGAAGGGGCATGAAGTTATTTCTAGGAGTTGGACACATACCAAGTTTAGCTCAGTTCTGGGCATCTTTGAAATACCTATACACACTTGTTCCTACATAGTAACCTGCATCTTTGAATGAGAATGTGCTTGCTTGCAGCAACGTGCTATATGTTCTGAATGCCCGAATTGGGAATCTGTGTCAAAACTTTGTTAGGAATTATGTGATCCTTACTAGTTGGAAGTAAGGGAGATGGGGCATGAAGTTATTTCTAGGAGTTGGACACATACCAAGTTTAGCTCAGTTCTGGGCATCTTGAAATACCTATACAAACTTGTTCCTACATAGTAACTTGCAACTTTGAATGAGAATGTGCTTGCTTGCAGCAACGTGCTATATGTTCTGAATGCCCGAATAGGGAATCTGTGTCAAAACTTTGTTAGGAATTATGTGATCCTTACTAGCTGGAAGTAAGGGAGATGGGGCATGAAGTTATTTCTAGGAGTTGGACACATACCAAGTTTAGCTCAGTTCTGGGCATCTTTGACATACCTACACAAACTTGTTCCTACATAGTAACTTGCAACTTTGAATGAGAATGTGCTTGCTTACAGCAACGTGCTATATGTTCTGAATGCCCGAATTGGGAATCTGTGTCAAAACTTTGTTAGGAATTATGTGATCCTTACTAGCTGGAAGTAAGGGAGATGGGGCATGAAGTTATTTCTAGGAGTTGGACACATACCAAGTTTAGCTCAGTTCTGGGCATCTTTGAAATACCTATACAAACTTGTTCCTACATAGTAACTTGCAACTTTGAATGAGAATGTGCTTGCTTACAGCAACGTGCTATATGTTCTGAAGGCCCGAATTGGGAATCTGTGTCAAAACTTTGTTAGGAATTATGTGATCCTTACTAGCTGGAAGTAAGGGAGATGGGGCATGAAGTTATTTCTAGGAGTTGGACACATACCAAGTTTAGCTCAGTTCTGGGCATCTTTGAAATACCTATACAAACTTGTTCCTACATAGTAACTTGCAACTTTGAATGAGAATGTGCTTGCTTACAGCAACGTGCTATATGTTCTGAATGCCCGAATTGGGAATCTGTGTCAAAACTTTGTTAGGAATTATGTGATCCTTACTAGCTGGAAGTAAGGGAGATGGGGCATGAAGTTATTTCTAGGAGTTGGACACATACCAAGTTTAGCTCAGTTCTGGGCATCTTTGAAATACCTATACAAACTTGTTCCTACATAGTAACTTGCAACTTTGAATGAGAATGTGCTTGCTTACAGCAACGTGCTATATGTTCTGAATGCCCGAATTGGGAATCTGTGTCAAAACTTTGTTAGGAATTATGTGATCCTTACTAGCTGGAAGTAAGGGAGATGGGGCATGAAGTTATTTCTAGGAGTTGGACACATACCAAGTTTAGCTCAGTTCTGGGCATCTTTGAAATACCTATACAAACTTGTTCCTACCTAGTAACTTGCATCTTTGAATGAGAATCTGCTTGCTTACAGCAACGTGGTATATGTTCTGAATGCCCGAATTGGGAATCTGTGTCAAAACTTTGTTAGGAATTATGTGATCCTTACTAGCTGGAAGTAAGGGAGATGGGGCATGAAGTTATTTCTAGGAGTTGGAGACATACCAAGTTTAGCTCAGTTCTGGGCATCTTTGAAATACCTATACAAACTTGTTCCTACATAGTAACTTGCATCTTTGAATGAGAATCTGCTTGCTTACAGCAACGTGCTATATGTTCTGAATGCCCGAATTGGGAATCTGTGTCAAAACTTTGTTAGGAATTATGTGATCCTTACTAGCTGGAAGTAAGGGTGATGGGGCATGAAGTTATTTCTTGGAGTTGGAGACATACCAAGTTTAGCTCAGTTCTGGGCATCTTTGAAATACCTATACAAACTTGTTCCTACATAGTAACTTGCAACTTTGAATGAGAATGTGCTTGCTTACAGCAACGTGCTATATGTTCTGAATGCCCGAATAGGGAATCTGTGTCAAAACTTTGTTAGGAATTATGTGATGCTTACTAGCTGGAAGTAAGGGAGATGGGGCATGAAGTTATTTCTAGGAGTTGGACACATACCAAGTTTAGCTCACTTCTGGGCATCTTTGAAATACCTATACAAACTTGTTCCTACATAGTAACTTGCAACTTTGAATGAGAATGTGCTTGCTTACAGCAACGTGCTATATGTTCTGAATGCCCGAATTGGGAATCTGTGTCAAATCTTTGTTAGGAATTATGTGATCCTTACTAGCTGGAAGTAAGGGAGATGGGGCATGAAGTTATTTCTAGGAGTTGGACACATACCAAGTTTAGCTCAGTTCTGGGCATCTTTGAAATAACTATACAAACTTGTTCCTACATAGTAACTTGCAACTTTGAATGAGAATGTGCTTGCTTACAGCAACGTGCTATATGTTCTGAATGCCCGAATTGGGAATCTGTGTCAAAACTTTGTTAGGAATTATGTGATCCTTACTAGCTGGAAGTAAGGGAGATGGGGCATGAAGTTATTTCTAGGAGTTGGACACATACCAAGTTTAGCTCAGTTCTGGGCATCTTTGAAATACCTATACAAACTTGTTCCTACATAGTAACTTGCATCTTTGAATGAGAATGTGCTTGCTTACAGCAACGTGCTATATGTTCTGAATGCCCGAATTGGCAATCTGTGTTAAAACTTTGTTAGGAATTATGTGATCCTTACTAGCTGGTAGTAAGGGAGATGGGGCATGAAGTTTTTTCTAGGAGTTGGACACATACCAAGTTTAGCTCAGTTCTGGGCATCTTTGAAATACCTATACAAACTTGTTCCTACATAGTAACTTGCAACTTTGAATGAGAATGTGCTTGCTTGCTGCAACGTGCTATATGTTCTGAATGCCCGAATAGGGAATCTGTGTCAAAACTTTGTTAGGAATTATGTGATCCTTACTAGCTGGAAGTAAGGGAGATGGGCCATGAAGTTATTTCTAGGAGTTGGACACATACCAAGTTTAGCTCAGTTCTGGGCATCTTTGAAATACCTATACAAACTTGTTCCTACCTAGTAACTTGCATCTTTGAATGAGAATGTGCTTGCTTACAGCAACGTGCTATATGTTCTGAATGCCCGAATAGGGAATCTGTGTCAAAACTTTGTTAGGAATTATGTGATCCTTACTAGCTGGAAGTAAGGGAGATGGGGCATGAAGTTATTTCTAGGAGTTGGACACATACCAAGTTTAGCTCAGTTCTGGGCATCTTTGAAATACCTATACAAACTTGTTCCTACATAGTAACTTGCATCTTTGAATGAGAATCTGCTTGCTTACAGCAACGTGCTATATGTTCTGAATGCCCGAATTGGGAATCTGTGTCAAAACTTTGTTAGGAATTATGTGATCCTTACTAGCTGGAAGTAAGGGAGATGGGGCATGAAGTTATTTCTAGGAGTTGGACACATACCAAGTTTAGCTCAGTTCTGGGCATCTTTGAAATACCTATACAAACTTGTTCCTACATAGTAACTTGCAACTTTGAATGAGAATGTGCTTGCTTACAGCAACGTGCTATATGTTCTGAATGCCCGAATAGGGAATCTGTGTCAAAACTTTGTTAGGAATTATGTGATCCTTACTAGCTGGAAGTAAGGGAGATGGGGCATGAAGTTATTTCTAGGAGTTGGACACATACCAAGTTTAGCTCAGTTCTGGGCATCTTTGAAATACCTATACAAACTTGTTCCTACATAGTAACTTGCATCTTTGAATGAGAATGTGCTTGCTTACAGCAACGTGCTATATGTTCTGAATGCCCGAATTGGCAATCTGTGTTAAAACTTTGTTAGGAATTATGTGATCCTTACTAGCTGGAAGTAAGGGAGATGGGGCATGAAGTTTTTTCTAGGAGTTGGACACATACCAAGTTTAGCTCAGTTCTGGGCATCTTTGAAATACCTATACAAACTTGTTCCTACATAGTAACTTGCAACTTTGAATGAGAATGTGCTTGCTTGCAGCAACGTGCTATATGTTCTGAATGCCCGAATAGGGAATCTGTGTCAAAACTTTGTTAGGAATTATGTGATCCTTACTAGCTGGAAGTAAGGGAGATGGGCCATGAAGTTATTTCTAGGAGTTGGACACATACCAAGTTTAGCTCAGTTCTGGGCATCTTTGAAATACCTATACAAACTTGTTCCTACCTAGTAACTTGCATCTTTGAATGAGAATGTGCTTGCTTACAGCAACGTGCTATATGTTCTGAATGCCCGAATAGGGAATCAGTGTCAAAACTTTGTTAGGAATTATGTGATCCTTACTAGCTGGAAGTAAGGGAGATGGAGCATGAAGTTATTTCTAGGAGTTGGACACATACCAAGTTTAGCTCAGTTCTGGGCATCTTTGAAATACCTATACAAACTTGTTCCTACATAGTAACTTGCATCTTTGAATGAGAATGTGCTTGCTTACAGCAACGTGCTATATGTTCTGAATGCCCGAATTGGGAATCTGTGTCAAAACTTTGTTAGGAATTATGTGATCCTTACTAGCTGGAAGTAAGGGAGAAGGGGCATGAAGTTATTTCTAGGAGTTGGACACATACCAAGTTTAGCTCAGTTCTGGGCATCTTTGAAATACCTATACACACTTGTTCCTACATAGTAACTTGCATCTTTGAATGAGAATGTGCTTGCTTGCAGCAACGTGCTATATGTTCTGAATGCCCGAATTGTGAATCTGTGTCAAAACTTTGTTAGGAATTATGTGATCCTTACTAGTTGGAAGTAAGGGAGATGGGGCATGAAGTTATTTCTAGGAGTTGGACACATACCAAGTTTAGCTCAGTTCTGGGCATCTTTGAAATACCTATACAAACTTGTTCCTACATAGTAACTTGCAACTTTGAATGAGAATGTGCTTGCTTGCAGCAACGTGCTATATGTTCTGAATGCCCGAATAGGGAATCTGTGTCAAAACTTTGTTAGGAATTATGTGATCCTTACTAGCTGGAAGTAAGGGAGATGGGGCATGAAGTTATTTCTAGGAGTTGGACACATACCAAGTTTAGCTCAGTTCTGGGCATCTTTGACATACCTACACAAACTTGTTCCTACATAGTAACTTGCAACTTTGAATGAGAATGTGCTTGCTTACAGCAACGTGCTATATGTTCTGAATGCCCGAATTGGGAATCTGTGTCAAAACTTTGTTAGGAATTATGTGATCCTTACTAGCTGGAAGTAAGGGAGATGGGGCATGAAGTTATTTCTAGGAGTTGGACACATACCAAGTTTAGCTCAGTTCTGGGCATCTTTGAAATACCTATACAAACTTGTTCCTACCTAGTAACTTGCATCTTTGAATGAGAATCTGCTTGCTTGCAGCAACGTGCTATATGTTCTGAATGCCCGAATTGGGAATCTGTGTCAAAACTTTGTTAGGAATTATGTGATCCTTACTAGCTGGAAGTAAGGGAGATGGGGCATGAAGTTATTTCTAGGAGTTGGAGACATACCAAGTTTAGCTCAGTTCTGGGCATCTTTGAAATACCTATACAAACTTGTTCCTACATAGTAACTTGCATCTTTGAATGAGAATCTGCTTGCTTACAGCAACGTGCTATATGTTCTGAATGCCCGAATTGGGAATCTGTGTCAAAACTTTGTTAGGAATTATGTGATCCTTACTAGCTGGAAGTAAGGGTGATGGGGCATGAAGTTATTTCTTGGAGTTGGAGACATACCAAGTTTAGCTCAGTTCTGGGCATCTTTGAAATACCTATACAAACTTGTTCCTACATAGTAACTTGCAACTTTGAATGAGAATGTGCTTGCTTGCAGCAACGTGCTATATGTTCTGAATGCCCGAATAGGGAATCTGTGTCAAAACTTTGTTAGGAATTATGTGATCCTTACTAGCTGGAAGTAAGGGAGATGGGGCATGAAGTTATTTCTAGGAGTTGGACACATACCAAGTTTAGCTCAGTTCTGGGCATCTTTGAAATACCTATACAAACTTGTTCCTTCATAGTAACTTGCAACTTTGAATGAAAATGTGGTTGCTTACAGCAACGTGCTATATGTTCTGAATGCCCGAATTGGGAATCTGTGTCAAAACTTTGTTAGGAATTATGTGATCCTTACTAGCTGGAAGTAAGGGAGATGGTGCATGAAGTTATTTCTAGGAGTTGGACACATACCAAGTTTAGCTCAGTTCTGGGCATCTTTGAAATACCTATACAAACTTGTTCCTACCTAGTAACTTGCATCTTTGAATGAGAATGTGCTTGCTTACAGCAACGTGCTATATGTTCTGAATGCCCGAATTGGGAATCTGTGTCAAAACTTTGTTAGGAATTATGTGATCCTTACTAGCTGGAAGTAAGGGAGATGGGGCATGAAGTTATTTCTAGGAGTTGGACACATACCAAGTTTAGCTCAGTTCTGGGCATCTTTGAAATACCTATACAAACTTGTTCCTACATAGTAACTTGCAACTTTGAATGAGAATGTGCTTGCTTACAGCAACGTGCTATATGTTCTGAATGCCCGAATTGGGAATCTGTGTCAAAACTTTGTTAGCAATTATGTGATCCTTACTAGCTGGAAGTAAGGGAGATGGGGCATGAAGTTATTTCTAGGAGTTGGACACATACCAAGTTTAGCTCAGTTCTGGGCATCTTTGAAATACCTATACAAACTTGTTTCTACCTAGTAACTTGCATCTTTGAATGAGAATCTGCTTGCTTACAGCAACGTGGTATATGTTCTGAATGCCCGAATTGGGAATCTGTGTCAAAACTTTGTTAGGAATTATGTGATCCTTACTAGCTGGAAGTAAGGGAGATGGGGCATGAAGTTATTTCTAGGAGTTGGACACATACCAAGTTTAGCTCAGTTCTGGGCATCTTTGAAATACCTATACAAACTTGTTCCTACCTAGTAACTTGCATCTTTGAATGAGAATCTGCTTGCTTACAGCAACGTGGTACATGTTCTGAATGCCCGAATTGGGAATCTGTGTCAAAACTTTGTTAGGAATTATGTGATCCTTACTAGCTGGAAGTAAGGGAGATGGGGCATGAAGTTATTTCTAGGAGTTGGACACATACCAAGTTTAGCTCAGTTCTGGGCATCTTTGAAATACCTATACAAACTTGTTCCTACATAGTAACTTGCAACTTTGAATGAAAATGTGCTTGCTTACAGCAACGTGCTATATGTTCTGAATGCCCGAATTGGGAATCTGTGTCAAAACTTTGTTAGGAATTATGTGATCCTTACTAGCTGGAAGTAAGGGTGATGGGGCATGAAGTTATTTCTTGGAGTTGGAGACATGCCAAGTTTAGCTCAGTTCTGGGCATCTTTGAAATACCTATACAAACTTGTTCCTACATAGTAACTTGCAACTTTGAATGAGAATGTGCTTGCTTGCAGCAACGTGCTATATGTTCTGAATGCCCGAATAGGGAATCTGTGTCAAAACTTTGTTAGGAATTATGTGATCCTTACTAGCTGGAAGTAAGGGAGAT
This sequence comes from Diceros bicornis minor, assembly GCF_020826845.1. Taxonomy (NCBI): domain Eukaryota; kingdom Metazoa; phylum Chordata; class Mammalia; order Perissodactyla; family Rhinocerotidae; genus Diceros; species Diceros bicornis. The sequence continues at coordinate 1,241 of NW_026691122.1, read as the reverse complement.
GGAGCATGAAGTTATTTCTAGGAGTTGGACACATACCAAGTTTAGCTCAGTTCTGGGCATCTTTGAAATACCTATACAAACTTGTTCCTACCTAGTAACTTGCATCTTTGAATGAGAATCTGCTTGCTTACAGCAACGTGGTATATGTTCTGAATACCCGAATTGGGAATCTGTGTCAAAACTTTGTTAGGAATTATGTCATTCTTACTAGCTGGAAGTAAGGGAGATGGGGCATGAAGTTATTTCTAGGAGTTGGACACATACCAAGTTTAGCTCAGTTCTGGGCATCTTTGAAATACCTATACAAACTTGTTCCTACATAGTAACTTGCATCTTTGAATGAGAATGTGCTTGCTTACAGCAACGTGCTATATGTTCTGAATGCCCGAATTGGGAATCTGTGTCAAAACTTTGTTAGGAATTATGAGATCCTTACTAGCTGGAAGTAAGGGTGATGGGGCATGAAGTTATTTCTTGGAGTTGGAGACATACCAAGTTTAGCTCAGTTCTGGGCATCTTTGAAATACCTATGCAAACTTGTTCCTACATAGTAACTTGCAACTTTGAATGAGAATGTGCTTGCTTGCAGCAACGTGCTATATGTTTTGAATGCCCGAATAGGGAATCTGTGTCAAAACTTTGTTAGGAATTATGTGATCCTTACTAGCTGGAATTAAGGGAGATGGAGCATGAAGTTATTTCTAGGAGTTGGACACATACCAAGTTTAGCTCAGTTCTGGGCATCTTTGAAATACCTATACAAACTTGTTCCTTCATAGTAACTTGCAACTTTGAATGAGAATGTGCTTGCTTGCAGCAACGTGCTATATGTTCTGAATGCCCGAATAGGGAATCTGTGTCAAAACTTTGTTAGGAATTATGTGATCCTTACTAGCTGGAGGTAAGGGAGATGGAGCATGAAGTTATTTCTAGGAGTTGGACACATACCAAGTTTAGCTCAGTTCTGGGCATCTTTGAAATACCTATACAAACTTGTTCCTACATAGTAACTTGCAACTTTGAATGAGAATGTGCTTGCTTGCAGCAACGTGCTATATGTTCTGAATGCCCGAATAGGGAATCTGTGTCAAAACTTTGTTAGGAATTATGTGATCCTTACTAGCTGGAAGTAAGGGAGATGGGGCATGAAGTTATTTCTAGGAGTTGGACACATACCAAGTTTAGCTCAGTTCTGGGCATCTTTGAAATACCTATACAAACTTGTTCCTACATAGTAACTT